>NC_137215.1:8337253-8547253 GCF_949987685.1 Ammodytes marinus | reverse complement strand
CGCTGCTGTTGTGTCCGGACCAGTGCACCATCGCCTGGTTGTGTGCCGAGTCTCCCGACAGAGCGAAAGTGGAAGTGTCCAGGCGCGGCTCACTTTGCCTCGCGCTGGAGCCTCTGGCTTCCTCCCCTGTGCGCCGGTACTCGGCTCTGGAGTTGGAAACACCTTGAACAGTCTCCAAAAACCTCTCTCGTGACTGCGCTTCTCCACTTACACTCCTATCCACATTGTCCGTATATGTTGTGCCCACACTCCTTTTTGACCTCGTTCTGGTTTCAGGAAATTCGTTTCCTAACATTATGTGGTTGTCCTCGGAAATGTTCCAATACTTTTTACCCGTTATTTTGAGACGGTTGTGAGAGTTTGGTGCTGCTTCGATTCCGATGGGTGCCTGCTTTCCAAGTCCACTCTGTGTTTCATTCCCCACTTGCTTGCCATTGTTCGCATTCAAAGCACCGGCTGCTTCTGTTTCAAAACCGCTTAAAACTTTTGTGCCATCGTCGACTTTGTGAAGGGCTTTTGATTCTCGGATAACACTTGCCTCCAGCGTCGTAACCTCCAGGCGATCAAATCTGTCGTTTGCTCTGTGAGAAGTTATTTCCGCTTGAGCCAAAAACTTCGGGTGAAAGAGGTGCAGCAACACGCAAAGCAAAAGAGAAAAACTCCAAAATGACCACAGTCCCATGGTGCTGTTCCAAACTGATAGTCTACGGGAAAAAAGGTGTGGCAGAGCTATTCAACTTGTATATTCAAGGTATCATCTTGACGATCAAGAAGCCATTCAGCAGACCCGCACACGTCCAGGAATTTGTCAAAGTGAGGGACCAGTTGGGAGGGCGCTGCGCGTCAGACGAACGCGCCGACGGAGAGTGACTGCAGGATCGGCTTGAGCTTATTGTACATGATCATGTTTGAAGCAATTGGTAATAATGCTTTAAATGACTGAAATCACCCGAAATCATTTCGAAATTAGCAGAGCAGATTTCTTTCTCTTCTTCAATTTGGTCTCAGGCTATTTATGTAAACCAATAAAAGTTATCCAAAAACAGCACTTGATTGACTCGGAGCTGTTGACAGCCAGAGTAATTTGTGCTTTGCAGAACGCTGCGGTTACATCTTTTCCATCTGAAACGACAGAAAAAAAACACAATTTGCTTGCATCAATCAACAACCGATTCACCTGTCAACTGTGTGGACGCGCGTGCGCGTGAGCTAGAAAACATTTTGGGCAAATGATGGACTTCCTGATAAAGATCCAGACGTGCTGATATCGTGTTGATGTGTAGTAGGGCTGCAGGGGGTTTTACTATGCCTGTATTCTTGGTGACACCATAAGACTTTTTTGTTTTAATTAGGCCACTTATACAATGCGCCTCAGGCCAGAAAACAAGAGGAGCTTTGAAGTCACACCATGATATGTTAGCTGTCATCTTCATGACTTCTGGTGCCACACAGGCAGTGAGCCTCCAACTATTCTGTTTTAATCTTAGAACCTCCACATTTTCTATTCCATTTTTACAGTTTGAAAACATGTAGCTTTCCACCCGAATCAATATGCTATTTGAAAGGTATACGTTTCAATTATTAGAGCCAAATGAATCCTGAGAAGCAATTCCTATTTACCACTGACAGAGTTCTGTCAGTTCTTGCAGGGTTTCTTTCTTTCGGAAAGCGTATTATGATGCCGCTGATGAGGAGCTAAACCACATTAGATACATTTGCATCAGCTGCTGCACAGTTGCCAAAGGGAAGGATTTCTATCATCTTCAAGGATGACAAGCACATCTTTGGAAAATAGGATGAAGAATGTAACCAGATGTCCTTGTTATGTGTAGGCAGATGTTACACATTGTGAGATAAAGTTTGAGCAATTACTGCTTTTTGTCAAGGTTAAACCAACCCACGACCTGAAGGTTCTCGATTTAAACGTCCCCGCTTGCATGTCAGTTACTGTTAGCTATGAGGCAAACTGTGAAGGTAAAGAGGGGCCTATTATTGTGCTGCAAACTGTCCTGCCTTACTATTCATTTGGGAGTGCACACTTTAGGCCTGTATCTGAAAACAGGTTAAACCATATGACATACATTTTTAGAAGTCATGTTTGGGAGCACAGCTTGCTGCTGTACTGTGGACGATCTCTCAGCTGCAAAAACCATGCCTCTGCTGAGCTGTAAAATGTAGTGTAGTGGGATGGGAGATGAGAGGAATTCGCCATCCTTGAAAGCTGCACAGCGAGAAGCGAGCACAAAACAATTCAGTGGAAGGACTGACATTGACACGAGTTCATTGCTGAGAACAGCACCTTCTGATCTCACACACATCCTCAGACAGAGCAGGGAAAATAGCAATCAGATGGCTAGCGAGAATAGTGCCACCCTCCTCACTTCTTGGTTCCTCTGCGATTTTTTGGCACGGCTGTTCAATCAAATTGAGATTCATACAAGTGAAGGCTCCGGGCAGCAGGTGCTACTGTTGCAACTCCGCCGCACACCAGACAGCTCACTCTCTCTGCAGGCCATTCCCGCCAGAACGCCTCTGCAATGAGGGGGTAATTGGACTGATCACACTCTGTTTACCCATTATGCTGCTGAAATGAAGTGGGTTGTTCCCAAACACACAGTGACAGACAGGCCAGGGAGGGAGGAGGAGCCTCTTCCATCAATGACACCATCTTTTAATCTGTACTAACCTTGGGGCGTTGGGCGGATGGCGGTATGTTTGTGTCTTTGCAAGAGTGCGTGTGTGTGTGTGTGTGTGTGTGTGTGTGTGTGTGTGTGTGTGTGTGTGTGTGTGTGTGTGTGTGTGTGTGTGTGAGAGAGAGAGAGAGAGAGAGACAAAGAAAGAAATATGTTAAAGGTGGAGTCAGCGATTTTGGTGAACGTTTGTTGTCAAAAAATGTTTTTATCAAAATCTGTGAATATCTCCTCACAATCGCTGAACCTGTTCACTGAACAAAAATATGGTGTGAATACACAGCCTATAGGCTCTGTAAACAGGCATGTTGCCAGCTACAGTGGGTCCTTCTGTTTACATATCCTGTTTACAGAGCCTAGGCTGTGTGTTAATAAAATATTTTTTTAGCACACATAAAGTAAGGACAGGTAAAGGAATGTGAGGAGATATTCACTGATTTTTACAAAAATTAGAATTTTTTTCAACAAGTTTTCTCCAGAATCTCTGAATCCACCTTTAGTGTATGAAGAAACAGTTTTAATGTGTCTGCGTGAGCGTATGTATGGCCAACATCCTGCTTGTTCGTTAAGTATATTGAGTAATATTGCTTATCTTCCTGGTTAGAGAGCATGTCAGACTCTGTACAAAACTGAGCCCTGCAGTGAAAGAGAACAAGGGACCAAAAGAGGGATGAGAGGACGAGAAAAGGAAGGTGTACATTGGTGTAGCTCATTCAATTTGATGTGCTCTCTTCCCCAGTGTTGGTCATTAGCAAGATTATCAGATGTAATCATCTCATTGTGGTGGCGCATATCTCAAGACATTCCCTGCAAACCGGCACCATCCTCTCTCCTGTGTTTTTTTCTTTCTTCCTGAAGACAGAGAGCAAAAACTCTAAAGCTTTCAGGACAGAATCCCATTTGTGCATCCGCTGTCTGCATCCCAAGCTTGTTAGTTCCAACACTTCAGTGATCCCGGCGGAGTGGACGCATAGGCAGTAGCAGGAACCATAATGGCCATCACCCACACAGCGCACACTCGCATATGGGAGATGAACAGCAAGGTGCACTCCCCACTCGGCTATACCCGTGCCATTAAAAAAGAGGAACTTTCTTTTATTGCAGATGGCAAAACACTTATTTTGTTCCTCCTTCATCGCCCAGATGAAATAAAGGCATTTTAAAATCACAGTGGGAGGAGCAGTTTAGGACAGTTTTGCCACCGCAATGAGCTGGCCCTGTCACAGAAAACACAACTCCCTCAGTGGCTAATCACTCTATTACTATTATCTCTTTGATACCTTTGTTCTTGAGCTTTTTTTTTCTGGTACATGATGAACACTCTAGTACTCTTCTAGTAGCTGTGTATCTGTGTATCTGAATCTTATGGCAGTGGGGGCGGGACCCGATAAGCCTTTGGCTTCTCCTGCTTCCCTTCGGACGATAACACAAAGTAATATGTATGAATATGCAATGAGAAAATTATGTATTATGTGTAATTGTCCGGAAGAATAATAATAAAAAAAAAAAAAAAAAACACAGGGACGAGGCTTGTCAAGACATCAATACAATTTACTTAATCTTCCCCGAAGCTGCGGCTCACAGCTGTAAGTCATCAGCTCTCAGAAGTTTTGGATCAATCCTAGCTTTCCATTCATATTTTATTCTTTAACATGACCCATACTACAGTATTTAAAGCATATTTTTCACTTCATTACAAGACGGAGTGTCATAGTTTGCTGCTGTGGTTCTGGGAACATGGAAACATTCACAACATACAGTATATACGTATGTGAAAGGCAAATTTCGATGTAGCAATTGACGAATAAAGTAACTTAACTTGACAAAGTAAGATGGGGCAAGAAATACAGGCGGGAAGCTGATAGCTCAGATAGGTTGCCAGCCAAAAGTGTCGGTACATTATTGATGCCATTTTTTGGAGGTAAAATAAAAAGCAAGCACACCCAGAGTTTCCCTCATTAGAATCCTACCTATTAAAATGTTTGTACAGAGCATATTAGCAAAAACCACTGACAAAGTACTTCTATTGTTTTCCTTATGGAGTGCAGGTCTCCTGTGGTCCTGTGGTTTTGAACGCTTGCCATCCTCCCTGAACACCTCCCTATCACTTGAGTGCATTACAAAACTGTTTCACTTCCCACAATAGGAAAAACGTTGCCAAGGAACCAGTGTTGTTGACTCAACGAAAAAACCATGACGGGAAATATTCCTTGAAAATCTATATAACATGACGATAACAAGAACTATGATGAGATGTGTACAATTTATTGACAAACAATAATGGCAAATAGATAATGTGAAAGAGGAATGGACCAACAAATTACTGTTTTAATGCAAAGTCTTCTTGGTCGACTTGCATGCATCGTTGAAATGACACACTGTTGCTCCTGATTAGCTGCTTGCTTGACCTATTGGACTGCCAGACTCCATCAGAACACTGTGTGACCAAGTATGCATTTGCTTTTCTAGTGGCTTTTTCAACCCTGCAATAGACAAGAACGACGCCTATAATCAATATGACAATGCACAACAAAAATGGTGAATCAATACTGGCCTAAAACTGCTTAGCAGACACCTAAAAATAACAACATGACAAATTAAATTAAATTGGGGCGCCCTTAGCTCAGTTGGTAGGACGTCCCCCCCATGGGCCTCGGCTAGCAGCAGACCCGGATTCAATTCCAGCCCGCGGTTGTTCTCTGCATGTCACTCCCCTCTCTGCCCCATTTCCCCAAAGCATAAAAATGCCAAAAAAAATCTTTAAAAAATAAAATAAAAATAAATCAATAAAAATTTCACTGCCAAAACTAAAAGGAATTGTGTATTTGTTGACTAAACCAACCTAACAAAAATGTAATAACTACAATTTCTGACAAAAGCAAATCTACAACTTTGTCAAAAGACTGAAACTGCAGAAAACACATTTCCAGGCTGATACTATGTATTTTTCTCCAAAAAAGTACAAAGAAAGATTTTATTATTGTGCAAAACCAATTATTAATGGATTTATATAATTTCTAGGAGACAGAAATGGCTCATAGTAGAGGAAAACAGTGGTCTAACAACCAATCAGTATCATTATTTTTTCCTCAAAATAAATTTAGTCAACCCTGAGGTTAATTTTAAATGATCTGCCTCCTTATGTTTCTTGCCCTGTCTGACTTATATTTAGCGATGTTACCATGTTTGATTGATATCAACAATTAACGTATTGAACACAATGTTAGTATCACCATTAGGATTGCAGGATGGATCCAAATTGTAAAAAAAAAAGAAAAAAAAAAGATCCTTAACCTTCAGTGCATCCTTAAAAAGACTCACACTCAGCCTCCTTCGGCGCTTAAGGTGTCACTTTGAATTGATATGTAGATAAAAATAACATGAATGTATTTTTCCACCAATTTTTTTTTATAACTTTCTTTTTCAACTCGAGTCCTCACCATACAAACCATATTCATATTTATTTTAAGGATTTTAACCCTTCAAATTCCAGTTGTTTTAGAAAAAGTCACTAGTTTTTTTAATGAAAAAACACCAAAAATCAATTAAAAGCTAAATAATTAGTCTAAATTGGATTTTTTTGAGGGGGATTAGAAGAGTGTGATAGATGTCAAAAATTAGCAATGATATTGATTTGAATGCATTTTTAGTTTTTTTTATATCTAAGATTTTCAAAAAAGACTCACACTCAGCCTCCTTCGGCGCTTAAGATGTCACTTTGAATTGATATGTAGATAAAAATAACATGAATGTATTTTTCCACCAATTTTTTTTTATAACTTTCTTTTTCAACTCGAGTCCTCACCATACAAACCATATTCATCTTTATTTTAAGGATTTTAACCCTTTAAATTCCAGTTGTTTTAGAAAAAGTCACTATTTTTTTTAATGAAAAAACACCAAAAATCAATTAAAAGCTAAATAATTAGTCTAAATTTGATTTTTTTTGAGGGGGATTATAAGAGTGTGATAGATGTCAAGAATTAACAATAATATTGAATTGAATGCATTTCTATTCTTTTTGCTATTTAAGATTTAAAATGTGCCCTCCATTAAGGGCCATTGTAGAGCACACAGAATTCTATTAAAACCACACTTTTTGACCCTACTGCCAAAAGATGAGAGAAACTGATTTTTTTTATTATTCTTTTGGTTCCTTGTACTAATGTCTTGACATTTTCCATTTTTTGTGTTTTTTACTAGTTGTTGTTAATTTCACACATATGCCAGTGTTTCAACTACAGGCTAAAATGTAAATTTGCACTCCCTTGCTACTTAGGCCACTGCAGGCCACATGAATAAAATATTTGAGATAACATGCTCTGTCTGGGTTCTTCATAATGGCATAGAGTAGTGTATATGTGTATTTCAACAAATATATATTTGTGAATGTGTGCCTGTGTGTGTATCCAATAACAGATAGTGAAATTCACATAGAAATACAGCTCAATGTAAATCCATGAAAACAGCATGTTTCAATCCCATGGTTAACTGAGGATATATTTGTGAATATGGTAATATTACACATTCATCCTGCTCTTATAACTTGAAATTTAATATTTTTATGATTTTTTCAGATGTTTTATGAATTAAGTCCTGCCTATAGCCTTTACAACTAATAACAATACAAAATGAATCACAGTTCCCTCGTTTCCACTAGGGGTATCTTTGCTCTTCAGGCCTATAAGGATGAAATTCACGCATCAGCTGTAAAATAGTAAAAATGTAAAATTTCAAGGTATAAGAACAGGATGAATGTCTAATATTACCAAATTCATGTATTTAACCTCAATTGACCATGGGATCAAAACATGCAGTTTTTATGGATTTACACTGAACTGTTTTTCTCTATGTGAATTTGAGTGTCCGTGTTGGGATACACACACAGACACGCACACACACTTATTTGTCGGAAAACACATCTATACTATACTATGCCATCACTAAGAATACAGAGAGAGCATTTTAGCTGAAACAATTTATTCATGTGGCCTGCAGTGGCTAGTAGCAGAGGAGAGCAATATTAAATCTCAGCCTGTAATTAAAACCAATGGTATATGAGAGAAAACCGATGCAATTAAAAAAAAAACACAAAAAATGTAAATTTTCAAGACAAGGAAATAAAACAAAACAAAAAGAATTTGGTTTCTATCAGCTATTGGCAGCAGGGTCAAAAAATGTTGTTTGAATGGGAGTCGATGAGGCGCTTATTTGGCCAAGGAGGCTGAGTGTGAGGAAAATTAATATACAGTGCATTATAGTGTAAATCAATGAATTGAGGTTAAAATTCATAAATTGGTCAACATTAGCCTTGACCAAATATGAAGCCATTTGCATGAACACAGCCTCAGCAGTTGTGAAATGAAAAACCAAAATGTACCAAAAAAGGCCTGAAGGTTAAATAAGGGGTGGCACAGGGTTGTTTCTTTTGAATATTAAGTTTGCTCTCTGTGCTACTCCCACATGCAGAGAGAAATTCATACTCGAAATTGTGCCAAATGTTTGCTGGAAAATGCACCGAACACTGAATAGGGTTAAGATGTAAGTGAAAATAAATGAATTAATCAAGTATTCTATTAAACCACTTCTCAGAGAAAATGTGCATCAACATATGTGGCTCAAGATAATGTTTTTGAATAATATTAGCTTGAATATGTCACCACATTTTGTCCAGCAAATCATGACCAACGGATGCAATTGCACAATTAAGGAGCTGATCTGTTCATTTCTAATGAATATCTTTATTTGTTGCCACTGGAGAGCCAACACCATCTGTTGTCAAACAGAAATTCTTTGACCCACTTTGGAAAACACCAGATTGGTCTCTTAAAGGAGAATATCAGCAATTTCATGCAGCGGGGAAGTTTGCCTAAATAAACATTTCAACTCTATAGAACATTAGCCCAGTTATAAGCACATATATCTGGCATAAATCTTTTATGTTTATACTTTCATCCTCCACTTATTTTCCCTACCTGTCCCTTCAGGGTTGACATTTTGAAGAAATATGTTAGAAGTAACAAAGTAACTAGGCTCATTTGATGCCAGTTCCCACAGTATGAAGAGTATCTGTCTATGTAACAATTGGTACTGTACACTGGTGCAGCTCATTTACAGTTTACATAAATCAAATTTGTAATGCTAAAGTTGAGGAAAACATTCCCTGACTCCACAAAGCGACCTCTGTTTTCACTAGGAACATTCAGTACGAGGTCACATAGCTTTCTATATAATAGCTTTAGGACATCTTTATGTTCATAGATGCTGCTGTACATTGTATCACATTGTGGGAGTAATATATGCATGCATGGAGTGAAACATTGAGAGGTGTAATTCGTATGTGAACTACAGACAGTGGGATCGGATTGGCAAATAACAACAGGAATAGATTAGATGAGACAAAGTGATAAAAACCAGCATGACACAGAGTTCATCCAAATCCCTGCTGTCCTTGTTAGCATTAATATGATGCCGGGGCAGATTTATGGCAGTATAACATGGCAAATTAAAAGGAACCAGTATACGTGTTTGGAATGAGAACCCTTTTCCCCTTCTCCAACATCATAAACAAGTAATGGGTGATATCAGTTTACTGTCATGTTATATTTTACACTGACAAGAGAGAAGCCAGACAAAGGAAACATCATCCCCACTACATGGATATTGTCCCACAACCACAGTACATGTCGGCTACGCGGAGCTAACTCGGATGTTCAGTGGATTTCCTTTTAGGCTTTCCTCACACACTGAAAAGAGAGTACTTTAACCCTTTTAAACCCCAACTTTACAGAGATGTTTTTTATTATTATTTCTTATAGATGAGCACTTTAGAACTTGGCCAAAGGTGATGTGTTTTCTGGTCCCTTACCTTTTCTGGGTTTATTGGCAGGCAATTGATTACCACCAGCAACAGCCCTTTTCCTCCCACCGCACATGGCCCCCACACACATACACAAATCACATACAGAAATTTCTCCCTTTCTTTGTCTCCCTCTCTTTCTCAGTCTCTCTGTCTTCCTTTCAAGTCCATTCCCAGCCCCCTACCCCTACCCACACCCCACCCTCCCCATCTATGCGTCTCCTCTTGCACTTCCTCGCTTCTTTCCCAATCTCACCTCCCTTTTGAAGTCGGAGACAGCTCGAAATCCAACGCGGTTCTTTTTTTTTTTTTTGGACAGCCAAGGGGAAATGGCTCAGAGAGAGGGAGGCTCAAGTTCGATTACAGCTGTTAATCAAAAAATCAACACTGGCCAGCATGGCGTAATGTGAGAAATGATTTTGGGTTCGATCTGTCAGAGCCGCTACATGCTACATGTACCCATATGAAGATATATCGTACTGTACACTTCTGCACCCACCCCACTTTCTGGGGTAGAATTAGAAAAATGAAAACTTGCCCGCGACAATAAAACAAATTGATATGCAAGAGAAGACAAATGAAACTGAAAATAGAACAAATATGCAACCAAATATCCATGCTCAAGCTACTATATTGTTTTCTGGCTCCGTGCAACTCATTCAACACCCTACTATTATACGATTTTGGAAACCCTAGATTATGTTCTGTGGAAAGGTTGTTGTTTTTATTTTGTATTATTCTATAACGTGTGTGGGATTCTTATGTGGTTGTAGCATCTTTCACATTTTTCTGATGGCATGTTTTAGGGTTTAGATATCCTGGTCCCAGCACACAGCGCTATAGGCTACACAATGTTCATGTTTTAAGGGGAATGATTTTTTTTAAATGAACAACTTGGGTCTTATTTTTGCCGTTTTTGTTAATCATTTCAATCACAAGTAATGATATGAATGTGTCAAGTTGCTTATATATAATTCATTACTTTACTTTATTTACTCAGCACAGCTCTGTATTCCTTTAAACAACTCAAAATATTCAACTTCCACATGTAACATATGCAATTTTAAACACTTGTTGAAAATAAATTAAAAAGTTTAGCAATCAGCTAGCCTAGAGGTTATAACGGTATGACCATCAACAGCTAGCTTAGTGTTAGCCCTAATGACTACAAGAGGATTTTCCAGTCCTGTCCTAACAGTGTTTACACAGCCTCCAACTCAAGACAAATGGTCGGCCTACTTTCCATAGTCCCAACTTGGCAACACTGAACACAAAAATTAATCTTGTAAACAAATAAATTGAGTCGAAAAAGGTTTAAGTACAAAGAGTAAATACAACAGTTAGCCAAACAACCACTTACTGTGCACAAAGTGAACCACTGGTCTTTATAACTCAAGGGCAACTTCATAGTGATACTCTCTTACACTATGGCTTGATAAGTAGCACCTGAATGCAAAGTTGGTTTTGTCTTTGACAGCTTAAATCGTCTGGTGTAGCCCCAGGTTCAGTCTAGCCTCCTGGGGCCTCATTTATAAAGCTTGCTGCGCACAAAAACCTTGCGTAGACAGGCAGAAAAGGCGGTAAAATGTGCGGTGGCAAAACGTTGGTATTTATAAAGAAATTCTTTGCGGAGAAGTGTGCGTATCCCCACGCCAACTTTCGACCATGCGTAGAGCTCACGCAAGGTTTTCCTGACTCGGGGAATCAGCAACCCTCAATGGCAACACTATGAAATGAAGCTCAGTCATCAGAAAAACACACACATATTACTGTGAAATGCTTGACACCCAATATATTTAATCAATTATATGTATGAGTCTACCTATAGTTGCGAATATAGGCCACTGTAGTATATTGCATGCAGTTATGATGTTGGTTGATTTACTTATCAAGTAGGTCTTTACATGTTTTGATTATATCTTTTAATTAAATCTTATAGCGCTACTCTATACTAATATACGTCGGGAGGTGTGTCCGTGAGTGGCCAGCGGGAGAGCAAGTCTATATTTTAGTGTGTCAAATAAGTTTTTTACAAAGTTAAAGCCAACAACATTGACCAAGTATGGTAGATTGTGGGATGAAACTGGGAGGTGAAGTGGGAGGACACGGGGAGGAGATCGTCTGCGGACAATTCACAGCAGGTGGGTATTTATAAAGGGAAGAGTGCGTGCAACTGTGCGCCGCACAGTTCTATAAATCTGAATAATGTTTTGCGCAGCAAATTTTTTGGCTTTGTGCGAACGCAATGTTTTAGGATGGTTTCTACGCACACAGTTATAAATGAGGCCCCAGGTCTTTTGAAGGACACAGCTATGAGGGTCATGTCCCGCAAGCCACTGAATTGAGATGTAGCAGTAGAAAGGACCTTTATCGTGCGGCTGGAGTTAAAACAGTGAAGGAAATAGATCTTAAACTATTTTTTTAACTACTGAGATGAAACCCATCCAAAGCCTCCCATAAAATCACAGATCAAAGAGACTATAAATCAGTGTTAGACAGTGTGTGGCTCCCCAAGCTGTAATTGGTGGTTCTATGGCATGGCAGTTAATAACTTCATGATAATTAATAGACATTAGTTAAAAAACTACTCAAAGCAGTCGTTTTTACTGCAGGGTCTCTTGCTAGTTAGCATGACGTGCACAAACAATACAAGTGGATCGATTTCTAGTCAAACAATGAAGGTGAAAGTGACTAGTAGGTTGACAGCAGCCGTTAAGAATTTAAAATAAAAGTAGAATACAAGATGAGCATAGGAAATTTCAGAACAATTTACATTTGTCCACCACAGTTCCAACCCTGTGTGTTTAATATGCAACCAAACTGACTGTTTCGAGCTAGGGCTGCACGATTTTTGCTAAAATGTGAATCAAGATTTCTGTACTTAAAAATTGAGATCACGATTCTAAATGCGATTCTTGTTTTGTTTTTTTCAACCAAAACAGTTACTGTTTTCTTAGATACATCACATAACATTTGACTGCTTAAAAGTCTCTTCTAGATGAAAAATAAGAAATAACTAGAATACACTTAAATGCTCCGGAACATAACATTTCTGATTAGCTCCTATATTTGTCAGACAAGTGCAGTGTGTGACTATAGTAACGGAGCGCTGTGGTGAGGACGAGAAATGAGAGAACAGTGATCGAGATGTACGCGTGTGTGATAAACTAATAGCTTGTTTTTCTTTACATTGTTTATGCCAATTGTCATTGATATAACTGGGACTCTGCATGCAGCGTGACATTAATGCTTAGTGGAATATAGAGCCAATAAGTAGAGAACCGTCATCAATTAAAAATGAGATTGCATAGATGTGTATATATCGAGATCTCGATCTTTTAACGATTCATTGTGCAGCCCTATTTCGCGCCATTTCTATGTATCCAAAAGCCAATATGAAATGGTCCACTTGGGATTGACCTCAGGAAAAAAATGATCGCTTTGTCAGCAGCAAAAAACTTCCCCCCACAGAAGAACTCCTACACAGCAGAGCGTTTAACCAAGGCGTCTTTTGAGACTGCATCGATCTATTGAGCGAAAAGGAAGAAAAAACAAACTTTGCAGATTGAGAATTAGTCGCTACAACAACAAAGTTCTTTTCACAGATTTTTGACAACAAGGACACAATTGTAAAGCAAATAAAAGGATTACATTTCTTTGTTGCCAACATTGTGAGGCAGAGAGAAGACATCGACAGCTGTGCAAGGTTCCAGCATTGCAGAGTAAGTAAGAGCCAATGTGATAGATGCTGCTCAGATGTGAGGTTGTCCTTGGTCAAACAAGAGGTGAAGACTTTGAAAGGCATTTATTGATAAAACTTTTTTTTTAAAGTGCATGGGAGGCAATGAGAGGGGCTTGGTCTCAAGAAAGAAAACCAGAACACAGGCACCACCATCTCAGTTTTCAATGCATCATACATCAGAAATAACTAGTTTCAAAACTCAGAAATAATGAATTTCAAAAACTATGGAAAGGGTTGTGCTTGTGGTGAATTGAATTGTCTCCGGAGCACTAAACCACAGACAGTTCTGGCAGTTAATTGAGATGAAGTATGTTGAATTAGCGATGCATATAGCGAGGTTAAATGGTTGTCCCGTGGAAAAAAATGGGCAAGCATTTCCCCGAGCCAATAGTCCCTGAGATTCACACTTTCCTGGACAGCAAGGGGAAACACAAGACAGTGTGAGTGTGACGCCTCTCCGTGGATCATACAGCTGGTGCTTTATGACCGACATCACCTGTCATTGGCTCTCGGAACTTGCACTTTCAAGGGACAGTTAAGTTTCCAAGCAATGTGTTGAATGGGATCAAATCATTCCAGAGCAAAATGATTGCCCTGTAAACACCGGGGACCTAACTTGGGAAGTAAGTACACGGGACAGATTCGAACCCGTGACCACTGTGTCAAGCACTGGGCCATATGATACGTGCTCTACCCACTACGCTACTGGAGCACACAGGTTGTAACACTTTTAAAGCACCTGTGATGTTCTTCTTCGTAAGCTCATGCGGCAACATTATAAATCATGAACGTCATAAAGAGGAAACTGGCTCACCGCTAGTGCACATCTTGAAGGCCTAATAAGGTTTGCAACAACAAACTGCAACTATATATTAAATGCACACCCACTTCCAACATCCTAGTGTTAAGGTTAGCGTGTTTTTAATGAGGATGGTATCGGGTGCATTACATAGTGTATGTCTTGGGATGAAATATTAGAAGGCAGACTTGCTTAATGATCACGGGGGGCTTTTGGTGTTTGGTGGTAAAAGGGGCTCTTCTATTGGCTGTGTCCTGTCCGAGGTCTCATGGAGAAAATAAAAAAAAAAACGTGGAGAGGCCAATTCCGTATATTGCCCATGTTGCAGTGCTGTATTTATATACCCTCAACATAAATAGCCTGTTCGAATATATATGCTGTATATTGTGCACCTTGAGGGTTGCTGCTAAATTGAATTGTACACTGTGCAAGGACAATAACAGGATGCTATGCTATGTATCTTCCTCGGCTTGATTTGAATGGCTGTGTTGAAACAAGGTCACCATCTACGCAGACAAAAAAACAAAGCGTTTTTTGGCCGAATGAATGCTAAATTATGATAATCCATCGTATATCCAAAAAACTAAATTAAATATATCCTTTATGGTTTAAAAAACAATTTCTCCAAGGAAAAAACAGAACAAGAGATGTGGAGATGTGTATACTGTAACAGACACAATGTATACAATATAAACTTGATTTAGATTGAAATTCATTTACCTATCATTTAGAAAACTGTCGCTAATGGACTGAATAAATCAAAGTGCATGCCATTTATATTCATGATAGTATAAGTACACTTAATAAATGTAATTCATATTTGAATGACAAAACCCAAATTTATCTCTGCACCAAATCCATTATGGATTATCTGTTACTCAATTTCTTTAATTGTTGTGGACTGTTTAATTGGACATTCATTTTGACTTGAATATTTATAATATAAGTATAAGTACCAAACAGCATACAGTCAAAACTTAAAATGTAACTAACTTGTGAACATAGTGGAGCATTTAGCAGCTGAAGAGGCAATTATTCCCTGGGGGTGGTGGAGAGCAAAACAGAGCTAAAGGGAGAGTGAATATCGGACTTGCAGGTGGACACAAGCACAACAAATGAATACTAATGTTGCTCTGAATCTGCTAGATCGGTAAACTGCAACAGTTTGCTATTATATCATTGTGTTAACAGCTTGTTGCACTGCCCCCAAGTGCTCCCCCCGGGGAAAACATCAATCAATGCACATTTAAGGGCTTCAGAATTCAACTTCTAACTGTCAAACAACCAAACCAAGTGTTTCCAGGCATTATTCAAACACACCTTTCCCAGTATCAGAGAACAGGAATAACACGTTTCGCTGTATTCTAGTGTTATTCGTTGTATAAAAAGTATTTTGCTCTTAAATAATTAACATTTTACATCCTAACTTTTTTACGGTACTTATCTAAAACACATTTTGCCTGAAGCGTCTTGGAGGACGTCACTGGAGACCTCCGTGGTTGCACATCTTTAGCATGCTTGCATGGACTTTAACAACCCCTCTCAGATGGAAAAATATCATGAATAAATGAAGAGTCACATTTAATTTGGTGTTTGACCAAAGTGCCAACACTGTCATTGCAAGCCACTGAAGCAAAAATAATTGGCAGAGCAGAGCCTTTCAGGCTGAGGGTAAAAACATATTATACGAGTCTGGTGGGCATTCATATTCCCAAAGTTTAAACTGCACCCTGTAAGGCCAGGGGCTGAGTCTTATCAGGGATGACACAAATTTTTCTCTTCGGATCCCCTGACTGCTCTCTGTTGTTAAATCTAATGCTCTACTATTTATTTATTTTGTTTTGCTCTGCTTTAAGGTGAGACACTGCAGGTGAACAGGGTAAAATGTTTAACTTATTTCATCGTGCAACTTTGCCAGTAACTAAAATGTGTACATTCTCTTTAAAACCAAAGTACTATAGATGTTAGATAAAGCCAGAGTTAAAAACCTTTAACTTTTTACAATATAAAAGTGCCCAAAGTATTTACTGAAACTATTTTGGATACAGCCTTCATTTTATAAACCAAAATATTATGTGCAGGTCTTAAAAACTAATTTTCAGCATTTAAAAAAAAAAGTATAAGTAAATTAAACAACTATCAACATATGAACAAATCTTAATGTTTTAACCTTCGGAATAGTGCTAAAAATGATTATGGAAAGTGTGGTTGATGTGAGTGCTTAAGAAGTTGAGATAATGGCATAATTAAAGAGAAATATACCGACGCACATAGATCAGGTTTAGTAACAACACACACCTAAATCCACATTTTAGACCTTTAATTTAGACTAAAAGACATTGACTGAAGCAAAATAACCAAAAAAAGAAATCTCGAAATTGACTACTGCTTGAAAAAACAATGCTATTTGCCTGCCATGTCCTTGGAAACTGCACCAGTTCGGTCAAAGAGCACTGATGCTGTTCATACCCATTAAACAATCACTCGTCATCACTGGGGGACATGATGGAGTTGCTGTGATGGAAGTGGACATAGTAAGTTGGTATAACGCACAGCTGTGGAGATTCACGCTGCGCTCTACCTCCCGGGCAGTATAGAGGCTTAAAGCTTTTCCTTCCGAAACTAAATTAAAAGGATCTTCCCCCCTGTGCCCCGTCTCCTCATGTGCTCCACTCCCTTTCTCTGTTGGGCGGCTTTCACCACAATGAGATGGAAATGTGACACAGTTAGGTGGGATTCCTGCCTGGGCCTGTACTAGCGTTGTGGAGGTGTGTGTGTGTGTGTGTGTGTCTGTGTGTCTGTGTGTGTGTGACATCTTTGGAGCGACTCCTAGCTGCTCCCAGAACAGCTGCCGAGGACTGTTATGACAGCTATCCACTGAGAGCACAGGAATCCATCTTCTCTCCACGACGCTTCTATTCCAGTTCAGTCACTCTCATTTTTTTATTTTTCCAATTTTTCATGCCATGCTGTCATTCAAACAGACTAGATTGGGGTTTGAGGGGGGAAGAGGGGGGGGGGACTGAAAAAGTGGTGGAAAAGCATTACTTTTTTTGAATAACACTTGGCAGGTGTAATTACTCAGTTCTGTGCAACCTTCATACGGCATCGGAAAACAGAGCTTGTGAACGCTCACACCTCCTAGAGACAGATATATTAGAAAGACAGCCTTTGATCTCAAATCATCTGTAGCCATCCTTTCATGTTACTACTGACAGCTTCAAATCAGATGCCGTTGGACAAATCCCGGATCAGATGAGAGACAAGAAAGGCAAAACAAAACTCTTATTTTTCCCTCTTGTCTCTCTTCAGTTGGTGTCATTGTGCCGGTATTTTAATGTGATGTGCCGAGTAAAAAGCACATATCTTGCACTTTCTATGAACTCAGCGAGAAAAGGTGGAGGAGGAGCGCAGTTCAGTTCCAGATGGTTCACTTACACACTGAATAATCTCCGAACAGGCACCTGCTTATCCTGGCGTCGCTTTTGCAAGACCAGCAGGAGGCCAGGAGTAGACTTGTTTATTGAGCAGCAGATTAAGCATAAAGCTTTGCTTCAAGATAGTAAAGTAAAAAATTATAATTCTCCTCCAAGAAAAAAAAAGGGCGAAGAAAAGCCCAAAAAACAACAGCATCGGATTTTTTTCTGTGTTTGCTCTGAGTCATTCAGAGGGGGGCAAGGCAAATTTATTTTTTGCTTTTTATAATCTCTCGGAAACAGATGACTTTCGTGTTCCGCTGATATAGTCTAGCTGTGGGTTAAAGGCTGAAATATTCATTGGGTGTTGAATATATATCTGAGTGCAAATTGGGTGAAGAAATAAAGAGCTAAGCATTCTACCACGGGGCAGTTAGTAAGGCAGGCTGGCTGTGTAGAAAGAGTCAGAATTTTGTTTTCTACCCGCAGAACAAATTTGACTTTGCAAGATGAGGTGGCAACAGGCCCGGTTCTAGACAGTTAGATTAGGGTGGGCCTGTAGAAATGTTAGGTGGGCACACTGGGAAGAGAGACCGAAGATGCGAGCGCGCGCAGAGATCTCTGCCTTGTAAGATTGTGTAGAACACAATATGCAAATAAACTTTGAGTGTTGCTGTGTGGGAGATCTGATTCTTGCATGTTTTTTTTCCAAAATGTTTATGAATAACATATAATATACATTATATACAACATAATGTATCTTTTTTTATCTCAGTATTAGCTGTAGGCAGCCTGAGCTGATAAAAGAGAAAGCTTTGGGACTGGGCAACCTGGATGGTGGTAGTCCAGAGCTATATACTATACAAACTATATATATAGTCTTTCCACTATTGCCTCCGATGTCCATCTGGGTGAAAGTAGTAACCAGCCAAGGTCATGACCCTGGTAGGGGGGTCCGGGGGTATGCCCCCCGGGAGATTTTTTTTAACCTTTTTAAAGTGAAATGCATGAATCTGGTGCACTTTGAGAGGAAAATTAAGAGGCTAAATCTGAGGAATTTTGTGTGAACAAATTATTTTGAGACACTGGGTCGGATGCATTAGAAGCTATTGAAGGAAGACACATGGATTTTCCATAGAAATTAAAATTTTAAATAAAATATTATGCAGGGTCCTCTGGGATGGGCTTGGTGCTCTTTTTCTTTTACGGGACATATTTTTCTGTAATATAATGAATTAATTTAAATGCAGTGAGAGGAACGAAGCAGAAGAACTCTGTTGTCCAGTTATCTTTTTTTCCACAGACGAGGCTGAAATAGGCTATAGACTATACGCAGTGCATGGGCAACTGAGGACAGCCCCATTTTCAAATATTTTTAAATAAACTCAATACACACTGTGCATGCCATGGACTTGAACGTGACGTGATCAGTTAACCTCGGATTACCTCCCAGATGAACTGATTCAATTATTAAGTTATTAACTATCTACCAAAACATTGTATTCCTTTTATTGTATGATAATTTACATTTATATAATATGATGTTGATATAAAACACACAAACTAAAAAAAAAACTAAAAAAATTTAAATAATTGCCCCTGGCAGTCGGGACCCTAAGCAACCGCTCATTTTGCTTATGCCTCGGGCCGGCTCTGCTGACTAGTGACCACTATAAGCGGGTTGGTAACTTGGAGGCAGGCTGTCCTGCCCACCCAATAATACAATTAGAAGCAATGCATGGTAATGGTATATTCTTTAGTATTAATTAATTAATTGTCTGAATTTTATTTGACATGTTCTTGGACAGCGAATGAACAGGTCCGTCCGATAGTGGTTCTGGACTTCCACCTAAAAAAAAATATATATTATTATTATTATTTTTTTTTTAATGGGTGGGCACAGCCCACATTTGGCTACCGCCGGCCCTGTGTGGCAATACACTGTACACATACAAAAAAAAATCAGAGGGTAAGAATTAGTCCCATTCAGGGGCGTAGCATTGAGGAAGCTGTTGGAGCACTGCAGCTCTAAATAATGCCCTCAAAAAGCTTCCAAAAGATTATACAAAAAAAAAAGCAAGGAACAAAATAAATACAGCGGAAGCAGCTGACACAGCTGGATGGTAAGCTAAATAACCTAAAAGCATGTGTGTTTACTTGTTGATTCAGCTTTTTATAGATGTGACAATGGATGAAATAAAAGGGGAGCCTAAGAGGGGGCCCCACATGTGAGTACAGATTTATGTGCTAGGCCACTGCTCACGTTTATTGATTGCAATGTATGAATCACAGTTAAATAAGGATGGCAGCCGCACCGACTGCTGATCGTAGGGCAACATATCCCGCGCCCCCCCTCCCCCCCCCCCGGACATTCTCATCTGATACATTGTATAAATCCAGTCTATAAAATGTTCCGTCTCGAGGATCTGAAGTGAAAATGAACCTGTATAAAGTCTGGGAATGTTGTTGTGTGCTTTTCTGCTTTTTCCGTTGCGGTTGGATAAAGAAAGATAAAGGTTACACTGGAGAGTGATTCATTCTTTCCAGAGCCCAAGTTAAAATGTGCAGGCTTTGGTTGACCTTGCAGTCAGGTGAGCGTGAGGCAATACTTAAGCAGCTGATTCTAAATACCTCTGGAGCAGGGCCAGATCAAACTCAGCCCAAAGCCCTTTCTGAGCTGCAAACTCTCAAATCACCACTTCTCAACCAGCAGACCACAGTGCGTAGCCTCTCCGGCTCTTCTAGGCTTATGTGTATGTATTTCTGCCACTTTGTTCCGAGCCGGTATATGCCTCACACCATTAGCAATCCACCTCACTCTCCCCCTTTTTCTTATTCTCTCTCTCTCTCTCTCACTCTCTCTCCCTCGGTTTCCTGCAGACGCCAGCAGGATTTAGATACCCTATGTATTATGGATGGGGAAAATAAACAGAATGCGCCAGCCATTTATATGACACACTTGTGAGATCACAGGACAGGAGCGATTAGAGTGGTCAAATAAAGCTTCAGCGGGAGACAGGGAAAGAAAATAGAGAAACTGAGATAGAGCAGGTCTTATAAATCAGATTAATTTTTTTGTGTGACGCTTCTCTCCGCATGTCCTCTTGTAACCAATTACATTAGGACAGCACATAGGCTCTCTCTGGGAGTCTATTAAAGGGATCCCTAATCTAATAGAGGAGTTATGGATGTGTTGTTGTGATAATTATTCCTCTTATTGAGGGTGATAGCAACTTCATCAAGCACAGTCTGCCTCCAGAGGACCTCCCCGTGCACAGAGAAAATTAAAATAACTGCATATGCAATGTTGTCATGTATCGCGGCGTTATGCTTATGACAGATATCACTCCCAAGGTGAGGGAAGGGGCACTTTTCTATTATATGGTCTCTAGTTTTATGGTGCAAGTAGTTCTCTGGCTACTTTAAAAAAAAAATCCACAGAACATTTAGCCTAATGGTCAATTCCTACCTTGAAGCGTTAAACATTGTAGGTCACGTGCTAAAATAATACATACCCATACATTGGTCTGTGAAGGTCATTGATAGACGTTCAGACTGCATCAGCAGAAATACCTCAAATTATCATGACGGATGGGGCTCTTTGTTTTGTCAGGTTGGGAGAAAAAATTACTGTATGAACACTTTAGTTTCTTCTCCACTTAAGAGCTTGCCACTCTCAGGATTTTCAAGGATTTAAATTAAAAAGGCCCTGAAAACCTATTTTTCATAATCATCCTCTTACGTTGACTGACATGGTCTTTTAAGAACACACAGATGTTTTGCCAGTGTTAGAACATTTTGGTTGGTTCTATTTATTTTGTATTTGTTTGTGTTCTGTGCCTATGATTACTTTCAAGATTTAAATCAATATGTAGAATTTTTGAATGCTAGCATTTAATGAGAGTAGCTCATGATTAAGTTGTCTATATATAGAAGGTTATGGATACATACCTTTTAGTTTGGAAGCTGTACATCCAGCAAACAGTAGGTCTAAAACATAGTATAATGCATAGAATGATGGTCTAGGAATAGTTATGCTTAATAAAAAAACTAATTTAAAAAAAGTGATGCTTACATAAGATAATCTGTTGTTCCAAAACAGAATGTATGCGGACAGAATTTTAGTTTTTCGCCAGACTACTAAGGATTAGGTGTAGAGAGTTTGCCTGAGGTAAATATTTTACACAGTCGAAAGTGGATGTTGTGCATGTAAATAGAATTCAACAATCTCTGAGTCTCGGCAGTTCAGTTGTGGCGGTTTCACCCTGCAACAGAAGAAGTTGTGCGGCTGCTTGTCTAGACTACAAACAATTTGCAGTGACTGAAAACCATGAATTACACAGGGCACCTCTGTGAGAAGTGCACAAAAACCGCCTTTCACATCGTGCTCAAAAGTTCATAATATCAAAGGGCACTGGCTCATGATAAGACATCCAGGAAATTCGAAGGCCTGCAGAGAAAATTACACATATCCCGAGAGCAATATCTTGGCCAAAATGAAAGTGATAAGTGTGTAACCTAGGTGGAAATAAAGCTATGCATATATGAGGGTGTAAGGGTACAATTTTTCTGATTGTCCAAGTGGCTACAAAGCTCATTCTTTCGTCATTATTGTTGTTATGGATAGGAAAAGACGTGCATGTCCTCTATATACCGAATAGGGCTATGGTGTGATGTATCAGACAAGCATAAGACAAAAAACTAGCAATCAGTAAGACACCACTGCAGCCGGCAATCCTGTCCTCTCGGTGAATGCCTGCTGCTCTTCTGTATCTTTGTAGACACTTCAGCTGGGATCACAGGCTGTGTTGTCCCTTTACCGTTTCGCAGAAAAAGGAAATTCGACTTCTGCCTGCTGCACCCAGAGTATCAGATAGGAGACACATAGTAAAGAAAATAAATAAATACAAAATGTTCCAGTGTTGTGGTTTTCTTTTTCTTGTTTGTCTTCCCTAGAGAAAATGAAAACACATCCATGATTAAACCAGACCAGGTTTCTTTATATAGGCAGGGGATTTAAGACTTTACTTTTACAGCATAGTTCTTTCCAATACAGCTCACATCAATTTAGATCAAAGGAAGTAGACACTTTTTTTTATTTTATTTTTTTATTCACCTTTTCCCCTTCCTCGTGATGCTCAAGGATCACGGTCAACATTGCTGCGAAATAACCATTCATTTTGGCTGAGACACAGAGCCATGGATTTTTACTAATACCAACCGCAGCGCTTCCTGTCAGCTGTGTGACAAATAACACTCAGGGGTCCTCAAATGCACCAACTTTCCCAAGTTGGATAAAGATGAATTCAAGTTCTCATTTATGCATAATTCATTATCATTATTCTTGCTATCCTGTCAGTCGGCAATGTGTTTGAGTTCAAGGGCAAAGATGAAATGATAGTACAAAGGGGTTGGATAACTCACAATGGTAAAATGGCATTATATCTCTTCCTTAATGTTTAATCAACGCTGTCACTGTGCCCACACAAGGCACAGTCAGACTACTCAATTTCAATGACTCCTGCGTGTGTCTGTGTGTGTGTGTGTGTGTGTGTGTGTGTGTGTGTGTGTGTGCGTAGGTGTGCGCGTGTTTGTGTCTGTGTGCATGACTGCGTATGTGACCAGCTTAGGAGAACATTCTTCCTAAAATGTCCTAGAAACTTTCTCTGCTGTCAGTGTATTTTTGGTGCAGGATGAGAGCTGAAAATCACCAATTAAAATGTCAATGCTCAAACCAGCAGTCCGGACAATGACAGACTTTCATCACGCCGATGCAATGTGTTCCACATACATATTTCATAATTGCTTTACCAGTTAAATTAATGAACTCGCTCCCTTCATCGGAAGTAGCTGCGGCCAGACCGGGTCATCTCATCCCTATAAGCCCGGCCGATTTGGAGGCAAAAATGGACCAGTGCAAATTTGAATTAATACAACTAACTGAAAATGCTGTGTCCTTGCTTTCTGAACTGCTGGCTGCTATCAATGCTTTTTAATTAGCCTGTGTGTAATAGAGGCTGTCATGGTTCTTTCAATGCAAACTTTGCGTAATGCAGAAATGTTATCTACAGTCATTAATTGTCAATCAGGGACAGCTTAAGCCACTGGTCTCACAATCCAGTGGTAGAAGAATGGAATGGAATGGAATAATTTACTCTTTGAGGAGCAGTCACCAAAAGAGGAGGTTAATAAAAGTTAATGGCCACAGGATAGCTTCCTCCATTTTTAGGGTTCTCCGTCCCCTCAAAGATGTCAATGGCTTGCTATTGGTAAACATCACACATTCAAGCTTCACTAAAGTTGAAGTGATAGAACAAACAAATGGATTTTTTCTTGTTGACGAATACACTAATTGCCAACATGTTGCACTTTTAAATGCTGGTGTGTTCAAGCTCCAGTAACCTTGATTGGCTTTTATACTTACAAGGACACCTGTTAGATTACATTAGGTCTCTAATTTGCATGCAAGATGTTGTGTGTTTCGAGTTGTATTCATGTCTTTCTGGTTTGTGCTTGATGTTCCTTGTGTATGGCCTTCGATTGGCTCAAATATAATTGCCCTGATTTGTATCCACTGCATTAGTAAGTTTAAATACATGTCATACATGTTACTGTTGTTCTATTCCCGAATAATGTGGTTTGCAGAAACGTCAATCTTTATTTGACTACAACAGAGCATCACTGCATCTCTCTGTTCTCTTTCTTTAATGCCTGCCTGAGAGCCGGCGTCTCACTAGAATAGGTGTGTATTTTCAGACGGAATCTTTAGTCACACCAGAGACACTTGTTAGACCAACATCGATTCATCTGGAGAGCTAACACAATTGTGTTTCTTTGTCTTAAAGACAAACTTATTTTAATTTCTTTGAAAGTGAATAAAGGAAATGAACAAAACAGCAACTGTATTCTATTTCTAATCTGGTGTCTGTCTGAATGAGGTAGCACAATCACGATTATAGCACGCTGGCATGTCAGACTGTCCAACTTTGGTCAATATAAAGGCAGTTACGGTGAAAGTATGAAATGTCAGCGACTCGTGAAAGCAAAACTTCACAGCAACAACATCACATTTATGTATTGTCCCAAAAGTAATGAAGTCCTTCCACTGACAGACAGTGTACTATATTCTGACACCACATAAAATTGACTGAGCTTTTGTAATTTAAACTACACCACTTTACAGCACTCTGTAGAACACCCTATACAAATCACATAAATATATACATACACCCTACCATTGTATTTACATTTCCGGAGACACATACACTCATCTCCCTGCATAATAATGCACACTAAGTTATTGTAGAAAACGAGCCTGAGCAGTTAAGCTGCTATACTAAACAATAAAATGTGTTTGTATTATCGTTCCTGTTAGCTTTTGTTTTCTGTGTAGTTAAAATCAATACAAAAAAAAATACAAGGGCCCTCACAGTGATATATAATTACTGTTAGATGTGCACAACAATATCTCAGTGTGTGACAAACATAAAAATCCCATTTACACTATATTCAAATGATTTTGACTAGTAATATAAACAGTATTTGAAGATTCCCCTTAAAAATGTAAGAAATGTGTGTGTGTGTGTGTGTGTGTTTTGTTCGAACTGCTTCTTTATGGCCCCGTTACTTTTTACTCACATCAGCCCTGTTTCCAGCAGCATGCAGGCAGCCGGTTTCAGTTTTGGCTCTCCGATGAAACTTTTGTATGTTTCCCGCTTAGCAGTGAGCAGCTGACAGACAAAATTTGTAGCTAGTTGGTGGACAAAGTGGAGCATTTAGCCGCTAAAGAGTCAGATATTTCCCCGGGGAGTCGCTAGGAGAGCAAAACAGAGCTAAACACAGAGTGAATATTGAACTCACACAGCCATCAGGTCCCCGCGTAAAATCAGTGCGGTTGCGGCATGGCGCTATCATAAATAATCGGAAATCCTTTTAATAATGTCAGAGCTGAAAAGCTTTTATATGAATTGTGACAAGATGTGAAGGACAGATGCACAACTTCTTTGCAATTCTTAAATCTTGAAGAAGTTTTCCCTCTTTTTTAATCATCAAACCGACGCTGTGAAGTGTTCAAAATGTCAGCCAGATATCGTGAAAACACTGGTGTGGATCCAAATAATCCTTTTCCCCTTATCTTTGATGTTGAAGTCGATCTATCCTTCACATACATTTTGTGAGCATGAACACTTTAGAATATGTCTCTTGTGGATAAAGCTGGCCCAGGCCTGAGGCTTATCTAGATTCACCATGTCCCCCTTTTTGCCAGACTTCTGAGATTTTTCAAATGGGAAGTCATTACGTTTTGAAGAGCAAATACCACTGTCATTCACCCTTTCAAAGCAATCGCTTGAATGCACGGCAAACAAGCCGAGGCGTCACAATATACAGCAAGGCATCGTGGGACGTGAAGACTGCGTTGACAAGTCCTATTTAGATGTGTGCACCAGGACACATTAGGCTCTTTATTTACTCTCTCTCAAGACATTAGAAACACTTAGCCCAGAGTGCCTGCCAGATCTAGACGGATGCGTGTTTTTAAATTCTACTCTTGAAAGTGGGTCTAATTTTCATTTCAAATGACTTTGCCAATTTGAGGATACATGTGTAAACAACATTATCTTTGTTTTTGTGGCCATTAATCCGACATCATATCCCCATCATATTTCATATTAAGATGTTTGATTTGTGAGGACTTGTGCATGAAAATCTCCCACGTCGCTCTGAAAGGGAAGGAGGGAGGGACGGGAGGGAGGGAGGAGGGAGACAGTTGATGGGTTTAAGCCAGGCCGATTCCCTATATTGCATCTGTTTAATGTCATGTAAAGTACATCCGTCTGAGTAGAGGCAAATAATCTACTATTACAAGAAGGGCCTCTGGCAGCAGACCACTCTCCTGGTTAAAAGATAGCGCCTGGGTGGTTCAATCAGCAGTCAGGAATGTAACAAGAGTGAAATCCTTTCCTGTGGTGTCTAATAGCATAAGTCCCTCCATCACTAACATTGGAGGGAGTCAGGGGACCAAAGGTGATTCCGCCTCCCGTGATATCAGAAACCACGGTGACAGAGATCTTCAGCATGATACGTGCCCAGAATAGAAAAAATAGCGCCTGATTTAATGACTGTGGCAGGCTTCCACAAAGGTGTCCCTCTCCTCTCTCTCTGTGTCTATGAACTGTGAACGAACGTTCTCAGAGTAGAGGTGCCCTCCCTTGCTCCACCACCACCACCAACCCGAAACCCCTCAGTCAATCTGTGCCTTGAGTCAGGGCCTTTTACACATCATACGGCTTGATCCGTGCCCCTGTTGGCACAGCTGTCCCGTTCCCGAGCTTTGCTGCCGAGTCCATGAGCAGCTCTGGCCTATTGACCGAGGCAGCCCTGTCGCCGGCACCATGCAGCACAATTTACCATTCGCTACATCTCACAGAGCCTTTTGGAAGAGAAAAACTGCTTCCGCTCTGGAAATAAGAACATGTCAACATTGATTCATGTAAAAAAAAAAGAAAAAACTATTGTGTCCTTGTCCCTGATGACTGTGTGTATGTTAGTGAGATGGCTAGTGTGTGTGTGTGTGTGTGTGTGTGTGTTAGCTCTTGCTTGGAATGCATCACTGTTTTTTTATACAACAATTGCACTGTATCGCTTGAGTCTAAAAGACTTTCCTGTACACCATGTCATTTCATGCAATAAAGAATTCTACGTATTCAACCTCAGATTGACATATAAGAGTGTATAACAGCTGTGAAAAGGTAAGGCTCCATTTTTAACTGTTATTCTGTATTTGAGTACAGCTTTGCGTAACTTTTACTACTTTTACTCCCCTACATTTCAGGGAAATGTAGTTTTTACTATGCACTGAATGGCCAGTCCATTAGGTAAACCAAGCTAAAACTAATGCAGACTAATACAACAGTCCTGCAATAAATCTGACCTTCACAAAGGTGGTAATGAATAGAACTGCCTGCAGAGAGGTGTTGATTTGATTTTATGGTGATTTTGGAGATTCGATGTGCTGTTGAACCATATTGCATTATTCAGAGGTGAGTACAAAATAGTTCACTGGTAAAAGCAATAGAACTTTAAAAAAAAACACTAATCTGTCACATTAAAGTCAAATTGTTTTCACATTGTCATTTGAGAAGCCATCACTATAAAACCATATATTAAAACCACTTTAAACTTTAAAATGTCAATAGGAAAGCTTAATGGAATAAGCTTTCAAGGCCATCAAATTGCACAATATAAAAGATATTAGCAATTACCAGAATTGTCACTTAGACAACACATTAATGCAGTGGTTCTCAATTATGTGGTTCTGTCATCCCCCCCTAGGGGACAGAATTTTTTTCACGCCCCCCCTAAATTGAAATACTATTGAGAACCTGCTAATATTTATTTATTTATCTGTACAAAACCACTGTATGAGTTTCTGGCACGAGCATTCTGCATACAATCACCTTATTATCAAATTAGATAACAAAAATTCTGCAGGAAAAAAATTCAAAGTTCAGTTTATTTGCTCAATTTGTAACATTTAAACAAGACTGCTCAGTCTGTGTGAATCTCAGGACAGCATTTAATTCAAAACATTTTTAAACTGTAAACATAGCTAAGGTGGTGTTTTTTTTATTATTATAGGCCAATAGGCCTTCTGTGATGAGATGACCAATAATTCATTAATGTTATTATTAGTCTACTTGCTTGATTTCTTTTTAAATAGCCTACAGAGACACATGTGGACATTTATTTACTGCAAATCGCAGCCTTTCGCGCAGATATGACCATACACAAGCACACATCGCGCTTGCTAGCACTTATTTTTATTTTTTTATTTATTTTTTGTCAGTTGGAAATCAAGGCAGCCCGCGCCCCCCTTGACAACTCACGGCGCCCCCCCAGGGGGGCGCGCCCCACCATTTGAGAAGCACTGCATTAATGCATCCCTTGTGCATGCGTCCCGTTAATGGACTACCCTCCCTTAAAGTAAAAAAACATCAAACCTACCCCATCCTACCTCCTAATAACTTCACCCTAACAGGAGGAGACTAAATGTAGCAGCGAAGGGGAAATTGAATTTCAGAGATTGATGCTTTTCCAATTTGAGGGACACATCTCGATTTACAGTAGCAGCAAGCCGACGAAGTGTTGACAGCAGATTTGAAAATTTGACAAAATGCATGTTTGAGAAGAGATAATAAGAGATGGAAGCACAATGTGTTTGGATCAGTGTGATTGACACTATTCAAATATTCAAACAAACACAGTTATATTCAAACGTGATATGAGAAAGATTAGAAAGAGGCAGAAAGACTGTCTGTTCCAATGAGAAAAAAAAAACTCTAAAAAAACAACAACTCCAGGGCATCTCAGATTAGACGCAGACTTCGAGTGAAGGTTACGCAGATAATAATACATAATAATGAACAAAATGTGTCCTACTATGATTACAGTAGCTGTCCTTATATTATCATTATAGCAATTAAATGTCATCTTTGATTATTTACAACAGTGTTTTTTTTCTCCCTGTGCTGCTAATTGCTCTTGTAACAATGCAATGTTCCAGCTCATACTAAAAAACACTCACTCTGTCAAGACTACAAGTGGTGATAACTGCAAATAATTGTCTTTCAAACACGCGAGTAGTATTCCCACAGTAAGGACAGAGTTAAATGAGCTTCAGAGGGTTGGAACTATTCTGTTGTTGCAGAGAGAAGAGAAGAAAGACATTAGAGACAGAGAGGAAGCAGGCCAGAGAGAGAGAGAGAGAGAGAGAGAGAGGGAGATAAAAAGAGATTGTTTGTATTTTTGTGTTTGTTGGATGCATCACAGAAGGCCTTGGCATACATTGAACTCAACATGAATATCAGATGATCAAAAGGATGAACGTTTAAGTGAATTCTACAAGGGCTTTAATACACCGTTTGAACATTCGCATTTCCAATCAATTACCATCTTCTTTGGTCGGCCTGCACTTCTATTCCAGAGATACCGACCAGACAAGTCTACGGTGATAGAAACAACTTCTGTTATAGACATAATGCAGCAAGATCTGAAGAACATACTTGGTGGCATACTTTGGCTTTGGCTACTTTGTTGACATACACGGTCAGTTCCCCCAAACTACAAAAACATTTTGGAGTTAAAGACAAATTCACCAAGCCGCTTTATTGGTTGATATATACTGTATAGCTCTTTACAAATCCCTAATCGGTATAACTGTATACAGACACATTTCAGCAGATACGTAAATAATATGCTTACCTTCTATTAAGCTCCTCACTTTGCTGCAGTGATGGCGACGTGTACTTGTGTGTCAATACGTCGTGATATCACTGCTGGGTGTGGTTACAGGTGTACACACACATTTTACAATTTTAAACCAGAAAGGGTAAGTGAAGCTCTGCTTTTTCAGCTTGGTGTTGGAGGATAGGTAAACAATTGTTCTACATTCAGACAGGTTTTGCTCACTACTGTCCATACTAGCTGTAAATGGATCCCATGTGTCCTGTGTAAAAATACTTTCACTCATTTACTGGAAGTTATTCTGAGGCTTCAGCAGTCTTATTTAGTCTTTTTAGCACCAAATTCCCACACAAAGACAGTAAAAAGACTAACCCTGGAAGATACTCACTCAATTTGATTAACTCACACTGCTGAAGCCTAATAATAACTTCACATAAACGTTATAATATATTATTGAAATAAATGATGACCGTGGGTATTCTGCCCCATCAAGAACATTGAAAGCATACTGGAATGGATCGCTTTACAGCCATCATGTACAAGAGAAAGAATTACTTAAGGAAAAATACAGTTCCAATGATGGTACAGTCACCGGACCTTTAAGTGAGAAAACAAAGGATTTTTATTTGCCACTTGCAGACAATGGTGGGTATTTCATGAAAAATACCACACAACTAATATGCAACAAAGGTAATAAAAACCAGCTCTGCAGCACACAGATAATGCAATCAAAAGATGCAATATATACAACATAAACAGAATATAAATTGAAATGAGCGTAAACAAGGTTTAAAGTTGAAATGAAACACTTGACAATAAGTCTTAAACAGTGTGCACAATGTACTTAATGGAAATAATGTATTCATAAAATGTGTAGTGGAGAGAATAGCAGAGTGAGTTAAGTGTGTATTGTGTGGGTTCCCAGCATCCTGACGGGACCACAGTTGACCATCCTGATGGCTCAGTTACTCTGTAGGTGTTATGTTGGGATGCTGTGAGCGCCACAAAGTCAATTAAATTTCCCCCTATGGGGATTAATAAAGTATGCCTCCTTCTTCTGAGTCCAGTCAATTAAATTTTTTATAGCCCCAAAACGAAATGTCAAATTTGTCTCAAAGGGCTTTACAAACTTTACATGTAGGCCTGCAGTAGGCTACCCAAGAAGTGCAAATATGGAGAAATAAATTGTATGAGAAATGGAGGCAATGCTCATCTGCCCAGAGATTGCAGGGCAGACTGACATTTTGATTTCGTTTCTGCAAGTTTGATGTTAATGATTTGGCTGTGGATGGGGGACCTTCATGGAGTCTGAGCCATATGAGTGCAATTTCCGTCCCGAGGATGAAAGCACATCGATTGCCCTCTGATGGTTTTTATGGGGGGGCTGCTTTCATCCAGACTGAGACATCATTGAACTGCGTTCCCCATTAATGCAGGGCTGATTCTGTGTAACTATATCAACAGGAGTCCAGCCAGCATTCAATATACTTTGTTTGTTGTATGTTGTAGCTTTCTGCGCTACTGCCATAAGGACCTCATTGTGTTTGAGTGGACATGCAAATATCAAATGGAAGTGGAATAATTTCATTTTCTTACATTGGAGCTCAAACCTCATGTGATCCAGTGATTAAAGACTACAGGAAGTCAGCATGCCAGCCACCGCATGGAAGGCATAAAAATTAGGTTTTTATTCTCTGTAATTGATTAATATTGCAATTAGACTTTGCAATCGGCAAACCCTTCTGCATTCACAATAGGGAATTCTATCACTGCTGGTGTGCAGAAGGGGGTATGCTGTTAGAAGCCTTTCTGCCTCTATGAGTCTCTCTCCCAGTGTCTGCTTGGATTACAGAATCATCTATGGCTGTCTCTACTGCGCTGATGGGGTTTATGCTCGGGTTAAGCGCTGAAATATGCTCAAGTGGATCCCCTTAAAGTCCAAACCTTACTGAATTGACCCACAAAGACATGTAGGAATGCCAATGTCTAAATGAATACGTCTAGACAAAAGCCGCCTGTGAAAGACATTACACCGACTTCTTTGTATTGTTACAGCAGCTACCAAACAGACTTAGGAGTCATCTGAAATGGGCAGAATACATCACAAATGATGTTCTGACGTTGTACAGACATATATATTCCATTCATTTGTGATGTAGCTTGTACATCAGTAATAGCACGCATAGGGAGCATGCATCACTGCTAATATGACATGGCATGGTACAGTTCAATGAACCTCATTAAAAGTATCACATATCAGATGAAAAATACAATACAATAAGGGAACAAGGGAATTGTATCTTGAACACAGTTGTTACTGAGACATGTGTGCTTTCATGACCTGTCTTCATAATAGATTACATTCATGATGAAGACACTATCATGGTAAAATGTATCCCTGGTTCACTGTTAGTTGTATGTAGAAGTCTTTTGTAAGGTGTGGCTTAATGTGTGTTTCTGCCTCTACCATAGGTCTAGCTGATTGGCCAAATAAACGGTTAACTAATCACTGATGTCCTTTATTAACCTTTTTATTTGCCAGTTTTGCTACAATCTAAACCAGTCATAATGGGTACACCTGGTGATACTTAGTACCCAACACAAGACTGCAGAGGCTGCATATTTGCCTGGAGCTGAGGCATTGACCTCTGCTCCTTTTACTTAATTTACTGTCACAATATAAATATGGAACATAGAGGACCCACCTTTGCACCGTAAAGGAGCGCAGCATAAGGTGCGCTAAAGGGCAGGGGTGACTTTAAAAGTCAGGTCTGTTTGCATTACTGTGCTATAAACATAAACCCATATGCACGTCAAGAGGTCCAATTAAATTCTTCATTATAATACGAGACTGTGTGCAAAAAAGGGCACATCTGATTCAGGAATTATGACTTTCTCCTAAATAATGACCAAGAAAAATCTGAAGTAAACTCTGTGGCCACAAACAATACGGCACATTATCCCTGATGCTGCATCCCCCTTGTTGATCTGAGGTCTGCTTATCCTTCCTCTCCTGTGCCTAATAGTCTGGAGTTAAGGAAGCACGACTGATTGCCGGTCCAACCTGAACAACATGTTACACAAAAGCCAGCACACCCACAGGACACTTGCATCTCATCCAATCCAATTTGCAGTTTTGTTCTTTAGCCTTGCTCACTCCTCTATTTTTTGTTTCTCCTTTTCTCTCCCTCAACTAAGACCCACAATCCCTTCAGATCTCAAGAGGCTTAATCAGTGTCTGTGTCAGACTACTCCACGCCAGCCTTTGGCCACAGCGGATATTATCCATCTTTCCCTCCTAACAAATCTGTCAATTCACTCAACGGGAAATGAAACTTCGCTTTCAGCAGACAAGCAAACTGTTTGTTTCATCAACCCAGCAAAAAAAAAAGAAAACAAAAAGAGAGAGAAAGCAGAGCAACATGAATATAACATTAAACACACGATGAGGATGAGCTCAGAGGTGATGGGAAAGTAGCACATCCTCCACGCAAAAGGAATATCAGGAATGAAATGCTGTTCTCAAATTCACAATGTAGGCAAAGGGGTAACCAACCAAGGGAAAGTTTGCTTTGATTTGACTTTATTTGCATAAACCCTCCCAACTATGCTTTTAATAAGTGATCTTCACCCAGGGAGTTGCCGGTGCGTAGCAGATTAGCATACTCCAGGCTACATGACCACCGGTTGGTTTAGAAAGAAACAAGAAAGGCAGAAGGAAAAAAAAGTGGATATGAGGGCGAATTGCAGGACTAACAGGGGAGAATGAGAGGAAAATGAACCAAACAGACCTGTTTGTTTTGAATTTCATTTTTTAGTAACACAGCAACAAACAGCTTACTGCATGAGAAATAACCAGCTCTTAAGGCTCCCCTGCTAATTTGCTAATGGCTGGGTTGTTTCATAGTGCCCCCTAGTGGTTTGCAGGATGCCTATATCTAATACAGTATACATCTATGGAGGGATTGGCTGATCAGAAAAACAAATGTATGCAACCCAGCAGAGTGAGACCAGCACAGACTACTGAAAGGAGAGATTGAATAGGGGAAGGGGGATATAAGGATAACATATATGATATTTAATATGATATACATATTATGTTTTAAGAGCAATTCTCTGTAGCATTACAAATGTGTCACACATGCTGCAATATTTGAATAATACACTGAAACAGTCTGTTGCATTTATGATGTATGAGGCAGGAGTCTCCGACTACGTGATCATTTATTTACACACTAGAGGGGGCTAGATCATTGGGAGGAAGTTACATTAAATAGAAGCATGATAATGATTACAGAAAGTGGTCTCCTCGTGTGTTTCACCCCAATTTTCTTTACATCCACAGTAAGTCTCTCTCTCTCTCTCTCTCTCTCTCTCTCTCTCTCTCTCTCTCTCTCTCTCTCTCTCTCTCTCTCTCTCTCTCTCTCTCTCTCAGAGACAAATGTGTAAGTGTTTCTTTGGTCACACATAACAGATAAGCAGCCACTGATTCAGATATTAAGAGTTGGGTCAGGTTAATCCCCCTCCCATCGTTATTACCCTTGAGAAATGAACCGACTTTGACTGGAGGATGAAATAATGACAACAAAAAAGATATAGCGCAGTGGGTCCACACTTCAGTGCCCGGGATAAGCTGGCGAGCCAGTTCATTTGCTGCAACGTTAATTTGCATGTATTTGAAAAGACGGAAACTAATTGGTATTAGATAGTTGCGTGTTGATAGAGGAGAAGTGTCAGAATATTGGCTGGGAACGGGAACACAGGGTCTATTGTTTAATTGCCTTCCAGAGGGAGGCGAAATCTCACAAAATTACAAAATCCACCCTCCCATGGAGTTAATTATTCAGATTTGAAGACACATTTTGCAAAAAGATTCAGAGCGAAGGTTAATTTCCAGCATGAGAAACTATAATCATGCTTATTGAGATGCCTTCACTCAGCTCACATCATTACGTGTCGCAGTTTCTTTTTACAGATGTAGCCTATGCCTTTGAACACACACTCACACAACACAGTCATTAAATTATGCTATGCCCACTCTCTCAGCCATACTTTATTCTAAGTGACTGTTTAATGTGAGCAATATCACAGCCTGGTTGGGTTTCAGTTGCATAGAGAACATTTTAAATGTAACAGATCTATTGAGTTTTCGCTGAGGTTTGCGTTTGCATGCATGTTCAGGAGCTGGACGCCCCATACGAAATGTAAATGATATTGAGGTTTAGAAATAATTTGATTAACCTGTGACAAGTGTAGAAGAAAAGCTGGTTGTAACTGAATTCCTGCAACAGGTCATACAACTCTTAATGCAATCATTAAACACATACAAAAGTGCAATAAAATTGCTTTTGCATTTCCGTAGACCTTGACAAGATGAAAACAGTAAGACGTGTATTGTTATAAAATATGGAAACAAGCTCTTATTAAACTGCATGTTTGTAGCTGTTACATTCAAATGGGTGTTAACCTAACACATCAATATGTGTATGTTCTTTCCCTAAAAGCAAAAGTAATGACCTCGTTATCCTTATCCTTAAGAACTGTACACACTGTTTGCACTTAAAAAAGCTGGTGGAAAGTTAATGCATCAGGCCAGTAAATAAATGAACTAAAAAAAAAGATTTTGTCTCTCAAGGTTCCATGTACTGCATGTCTCCGATGTTTTTTTGGTCAGCAGTTTACAGTTAGCTTCCAAGGCCATGGGGCTGTGACCAGTTTCCTTGACAACAGAGTGCAACATCTCAGCCATTTTCTTGTTTGTGTGATTTATGTGGAACAAGATTAAAATGGCTAAAGATTGCTCCCATTTGCTTGCAGCCTGAAAGACAGAGACAATGTAGGGCTTCCGTTATATCGACTGACCTTCATTGTTTCTGCTTGGGGGGGAAGAGAGGGGGCCATGGTGTGTATGTGTGTGTGTGTGTGTGGGGGGGGGGGGGGCATGGGGTGCCGCATCCTGGGTCCTGTCAGTTGTTTCAACCAGATGCCTGCTGTTGATTTTGATTTATTTACCCCCTCTTCCATCTGAGTGCTCTAGAAATGGGTGGGGTGTGTGTGCGTGGGCTTTGCATGTGTAAGGATGATGTCAGCCTTACAGTGTGAGTAAAGACAGATGTTGCTGAAGACAGACCGTGTCATGAGGACGGACACAGTGCGTTGTGCTGCACACAAGACACAAGTCTGCATTTGCACACCAACTCTTTAGTTTAAATGATCACTTAGGTGCTTAACGTGGAGGGTTTGAGCCATTTTATGTCACTGACTGCCTCACTGCCATGTCAAATGACCATAAAATCATGCACATTCTCATAAATCAGTTTCATACAGAGAGTATATGCAGCTTTGGCTCCAGGAAAAAGTCACTTTCTTCCCCCAACAAATATATGAAAAAATTAATAATAAAAAATAAGTAAATAGTAAAATAGTAATTAATAAATTACCTACACACCCCTCTGTCAATTCAATACACTCAGGGGGTTCCCGGTTTTGCCTCAGCCTAAGGCTTCTTGGTATGGTCCCGCCACAACATTAGTCAATGTTAGGTAATGTTAGCAAACTTCAAAATTCTGTGACTGACATTAGGCAGTTCCCCAACATGGTGCCAGTTTCTAAATATTGCTCCATAATATTAATTATAGGCTAGGCATACAACATAGAATAGGCTACGCCAGTGGTTCTCAATTATTTTCCATCCATGGATTCCAATCGAAGAGGAACTTCTAATAACTAATTCGGCATACTTTTCATGGTGTCATTTTGCGATAATGTAAACAAATATAGGCTTACAAAAAAAAAAACAGGGCCCAAGTTGTAGTCCATGTGCTGATTGTCTGACTCCATGACAACATTGTAGCGCACTACTTCCTGTTTACAGAGAGTGTGGGGGGATGGGGGTTAAAACACCTGGGTCCATCTCATCAGAATACCTCAGGTGGGATGGGAGAGCTTGAGAATGGGGCCATGACCCTGCTCCACAGCTGAATATTTTCACATGAGTCCTCTGAGCACAGAGCACTGCTATTATGAGTTATCAGATGACACTAAATGCAATATAAAGGAGCCTTATTGGTGAAAGCCAAACAACACACCGGCGTCCATTTTTTATCCAGACAGCGCCCACCCTGATAGTGAAATCCTAATGACTGGCTGAAGTACAGCAGTACACAGATAACTTAATAAGATTCATTTTATAATGTGACCGAGGCTGCAGGATATAGGCCTATTTCAATTGAGGTTGAAGTTTTGCAGCTCTGTCATGATTTGGATACAGACCATAATGAATAAACAAACACAAATTACTGGTTTAATGGCAGGCTGAATTTCGAACAAATTTTAAGTAGAGAGTTGCAGAACAATGCACATATTTTGTATAAAATGCCGGGCGCGAACACACACACACATATACGTTGCACACACTCATGAAACCTATCGTGGTGAATGACAGCTCATACGTTGGGTGAATTTGAACGGGGGCCATCGAGTGACAGTGCGTAACTCCCGTTGCTCAGCCAAGAATAAAGAGATTAGATGGAGCATCTGTTTGGAGAGCACAGAGACAACAGGCGGAACAAGAGTGGAAATCTGGATCGGGCGGCCTGCACACTGTCATGCAGCTTCAAATTATATTCCATAATAGACACAACACTGGAAAAAAATCACCTTTACACAAACGAGACGACTTATAGAATTCAAATCATCACATCGTGCCAAAAGAATATGTTTATTTCAACACATATTATATGATTGACGCTGAAATTATTCGCAGCAGCTGTTACAAATGTGCAGGGTCTGGGTACTATCGTACCGAGGAGGGAAGAGAAGATGGAGATACGTGTGAACTGGTTTGTATCTAGAGGAGCCGAGCTGTCATTCAGTTAGAACATGGCCTTCACCTCGTTGTCAACCTAATATGATTGTGAGTCACAGCCAATGACAGAGCATCTGTTTGTGACACGGAGGAGGAATCAATACTCCAGAGTGAAGTGTTGTTTATTTCATCACACACTGACTTTGAATATGAGAGAACTGGTTCATCCTGAATGTGGGGAAAACGGTAATGATACAAAAGTGAAAATGCTCTGCCTCCAAAAGATGGACTGGAAGTGAAATTGTAGGCATGCATGCACACATTTTTTATTGATTCTTTGCTATTTAAAATTTTCCATCTGAGAAAATTCAAAATGCTACAACTCAAAAACAACTCATAGGCAATGTTACGTGGAGCCTCAACAATATATTAAAATTCAGTTTTACAAGCTTGGAAGGTTTGAACAATGGTCTAATCTATAACACTGTGCTGTATTTTATAAGACTGGCGGATATTAAATTATTTGAGATTATTATTCCACCAATATTGAGTTGAGAGGTCAGCTGCTGTTTCCAGGGTCAAGATGCCGTAGAGGGGCTAAAAAACAACGACAGTATAGCAAACTCCATCTGCTGATAAAGACTAAATGAAACAGGCAGAAAGTATTTCTATGATTTTGGACACTTTAGTCTAGACTTGGTAAACTAATGTGAAATTTGTCAGAAGCCATAATAAAAACTTTTAAAACTCACAATATCCCTAGAGGTAATATATAAATCCTTGTTTTCCAGTGAGTGGGAGAATCATTGTGAGGACACAACGAGAGCACCGAGTGCTTTACTTTCTAGGGATGTTCACATACAGTATGTTGTGGACCACTGCATATACATGTCCATTTTCAGCACATATCCTCGATGACAATAACAAATGGTCTGTTAGTTTCCACTTCGCTGTCCAGGTGCAATTGCCAGTACGTTTCCAGAAAGCATGTGGAATGAAATTTAAAGTTTGTGTACAAGATGCCTTGTAAACTTGTCTGGGAGATGACATGGTTGTGTCCCTTGTTCTATTAGCCTCTCCTTCATGGCTCTCCCCTCCCCACTCTGTCTTACAGTGATTTATGTAGAAGCGGAAGGAGTGCAGTGTTGCAGTGTGTGTCCATTGCATGTGTCACACAAGTGGAGTGTTTTACGCGCCCCACACACATCCTGCGTCTACCTCTGGAGCGCGTCGCCTTACCTTACTGCTGCCTCTCTCGGACTTTTCTCGGACACACATGCAACGTCTCAGCTGCTGCTGCTGCAGCGCTGCTTCTAAAAGCCCTATCTTTCTACATAGAGTTTTCATAGATAATTCCCATTAAAAATGAAGTTCTTTCATGTCATCTATGATGCATATGATTTATATTGAGTCTGGACAGTAATCCGTGCGCCCCATTGCCATTTTTTTTCTTTTTTTTGCCATAATTTCGCTTGTTGGAAGTTTTATTTCGAAGGGGACACACCAGGAAATGGTGAAACTACAGCGAAAGATGCCAGTATGAAGTCAATGCGACTCTCAGCAGAGAATTTAAAAAATCACTTTACTGATTTATACGGGAGAGAGAGAGGGGGGTGTGGTCGGGGAAGAAGAAGGCCGTAGACACAGATAGAGCAACGGAAAACTGTTGCGCTCATCATGATCTTTTTTATTTCTTCACTATATTGGATCTCTATATGTGTCATTTATCCAAAAATGAAATGCCAGAACTAATTGAAAATTAGGTTTTGAATCCCTCGGATTTTGATTGCACAATTACATCGTGAAATAAAGGGATTATTTGCGTATACGACTGAGGGATGTTTTATTTTGAAATAAACACACCGGGTAAACGTGTAACTAGAGTGAATGCTGCTGGTATGACTGTCAGCAGAGTATTTCTCTATCAGTTAAAGCACAGAGACGCGAGAGAGACGCGCTGCTCTCAGAAAAAAATAGGCGAGCCTCCTGAGGTGAAGGGGAGCGGCGCTGCAGACGTGCCTCCGACGCGCCTCAGCAGTGCGTCTGAGGTTGGATGTGTGCTCGCTCTACGTTGATTTCACAGTCTGTGACCAAAAGTCAGACGCAGACGCGAGGTAGACGCGCAGTAGAGGTAGGATGTGTGTGGGGCGCGTAAGCCGTCCGTTAAAAAAGACCCAGATGCCGGCCCGTAAAAAAAAAAAAAAAAAAAACGTTTTACTTTTGTTTTAAGATAGTGTCAGACAGCAGTTTGATTCTTGATATACAGGGTGGTGTTCATGTAGACAGTACATGTTTGAGTTATGCACAACTACACACCCTCTACACACCTTAGTCTCCTCACAAACAATGCTTTTATCCTGCAATTTACTTTTAGTGCCCTGGATCACTTACTGCTATCTAATGGACTCTTAATGATGGTTAAAATGGCATGAAGGGGTTGGATGTTGGGTGCTTGATTATGGGATATTTGTGGTTTTCCAAAGTTACAATCGCGTTGCCAGACATCTGCGATTCTCACCAGATGGCATTAAATCAGCATATTACCTCAGGAGAAATTACTTAGAAAGTCATCAGTGAAGCTCCCTGCATTACTGTGCAGTCTGGCAACCTTTCAAGCTATGTTAGGTTCTTATGAGACATTTTGAAGAAGTTAAGAATAGTTTGGAAACATTTTAGCTAACATGTGTTATCTATCCCGACTGTTACAATCTCGTCACATCTGGATATCACCTTCTATTGGATGTGGACACTGACGTCTCTTTTAAGGTTCTGTCTAAATAATCAGCTTTAGGTTTTATGGATACAAAAATCGGATCAGAATACACAAAGTCCAGGATAGAGTCTTTAAACATAGTTTATGCCAAAAGAAATACAACATTTCAATCTTATAGTGTTTCATACAATCAAAAATAGACATCAATGACATAAGATGTCTATTTTAGTTTAATTCTGAGATGATAAGAAGTCTATCTACAATGGGCCATGCTTGTTTTTTTTCTGTATCAAAGAAAATGTTGTGGTGATTACATATGTATATTTAGTCTATGGTGTTGTGAGTAATCCAGAGACATATATAGAGTCATCAAAACGTGCACCTAATTTGTTCTATTCCAGTTCATGTGTGAATCATCCTTTAAAGAGCATTTCAACCTATGCCAATTACAGTATATATTCAAACCTTCCGCCCACAAAAGATCCGTGATGAAACGTCTCTATCCACAACTGTCAAACTGAACACTGTCTGACATGATTAAATATAATAGGATTCACTAAAGAAAGGCTGAAGAAAAGGTCATGTTTTTTCATTGGTGAGAGATGGTAAAACCTTCAAATGACCCATTTTCGATCAAATGTCTAGGATAGTTAAAGGTGCTGTGAGGAACTTTTAAATATTCCTGAATAAGTCTAATTTTTCCTCTGATGATCATAAATGACATGTAACAGCAAACGAGACCGTCAGTACAAAGAATGCTGGTTTTATATACTTTTTCTCAATGCCTTTGTCCGGGTACGCTCACCCAGGAACAACAGCTGGCATAGTAAAAACACTACTGCTTTTCTTCAAAGTGGTTGCAAGAATTAACACAAGCTGAAAGTTCCTCGGAGCACCTTTAAGTGTGCATATACATTATTCATAAATGATTTGAATCTGTTTAAAACCAACCGCTCCTTTATCAAAACATCTGGGAAAAATGAAACTGTTTAACAGTCTTATCATTCAGAGATAGCCTTTGTCTGACTTGATAAAAGCAGACACAAGCTTGTCGTCACTTGCCTTTTCCTAAGGGCATGTGACTAATACAAGAAATCAATAAACGGCATCATAACTTGGGCAAGATCAGACAGGTCTTTCAGGCCTCAACTGTAAACTCTCTTGACTTCAATACTTCACGTCTTGAAGCAAATGAGGTAATCTAACAATCACCTGTCTATTAAGTATAATCATGTAACCTTAGCAACTGTAAAATAATGAGGCATTGAAAGATACTGCTTTTTTCATCTCATCAGTTGTACATAATTACATGACATGTCACAAAAGTGGAATTTTCACAATAGCAAATGTTTTTACAGGTTATACAAATAAATATTCTTCATAAAACCCTTATTTTACATTTTGTCCGAGGTTGAGGTAAACAAATATGCGGTATTAAAAAAATGACAAAAGGGATATTTATGGCAAAAATGCATTGCTTTATTCTTGGCACCACCATATTTTTTATACAAAACCATTTTATTCTTTGAGATATTACCAACAAAATCAAATAAGTTTTTGACCTTTTTAGAGTGTCAATTGATTTTAGCAATAAAGGTCAGGTCATAGAGGCTACCACTCATCATGGGAATACTGTTGCATGATGTCTTCTAAGGCATTGAAGGAGCTTCTAAGATGTTAGAAAATAAAGCAAAATACATAAATGCCCTTAGAATAGAAAGGCTTGAGACTGTGACTGTTAAAATCTGCATTACAAACAGTCAAATCACTGGAGAATATAGTTCACATTTTCAACACTATCAAATTGACTGCGGACATTCATGCTCCTCAGAGATTTTACAATTTTGTTTTATTTTAGTTGACACCATCCTTGGGTCAAATGTCTGTTTTGCACCAAATCAAATTGATACTTGATGCCTTAATTATTCATGGTCCCCAAAGGGTTTCACATAACACAATAAAGACTCTCTGATGTTGTTTTTCCTAGCACCACCATCAGGTTACAATGTCCACTCACACACAAGGAATATCAAAATCTATTTGGGTGATTGTCAAGGAAATGTACTGAGCACATGAATGCTCCCCAGAGGATGAGCTGTGTTGCATTGGTGCCTCCAAGTATTCTTCTGAAATGCCATCATCTCATTGTATTATGTAAAATATATTGAAGGTCAAACTAACTAACTAAAGTTCAGCTTTACCGTTGTTATTCAACAGAAACTTGTAAGCTGCCCAGCGCTCCATACGCTTGTTTTGAGCCACAGTATAAGATCAATATGTCACATCTTATAGGCAAATATAGAGACAGTCAGTGTTTGTGCTACGTCCTCTATTGTCATTAGATCGTTATGAATTTATGTAATGTGCTTTAATTATGCATTAAGCCAGCGCTGGAGGGACCACCTTAAATATTTATTGATTATAAATGTCATATGTAATTATAAACTTGCTTTATTCACGGTTGGTTTAGGCTTTGCTTCAGTTAACATTCCGACAGTGTTTGCTTTCACACACCACTCCAACAATGCTCTACAGGCTCTATATTAGTGAGGGTGTAAACAGTTTATAACACAGTGCTAACAGTGGTGGAAAAGAGTGTAAACAGCTGCACTGCATAGAGCAGCAGGGAGTAGATGTTCACGGGTTTCAATGCTAAGAAGAAAACATTCTCTTACAAATGTTCTTGTTGTGTTCAAGTGTGTCTTCCTCTCTTGCCTTGGTCTTATGACACCTCGCCTTCATTACATAAGCAAACCACTGATACTTTACAGAGCCTTGCTTTATTGGTACCTATCCTGGTCCTCTTCAGCAGGAAAAGACACTGATGCTGTTTGAAGATAAGTCAAAATGCTTTTCCTAATTCCTTGGATTTTTGCTGTGTTGCATCAAGTGAGTCAAACCCTGAGCAGATGGGAACATCTGTACAATGGACCGTGGTTGGTTTCAACCACAGCTACTGCAGTGATCATAGGCATGCACTATGTTACAAAAAAAACACACATTGGTAATTACTTTAGCTAACTTCAGCAATGTCTGTTGAGCCATTATCAGTTTCGCCCTTTTAATATACCGGGATTTCTAGGTCATATTGTTCTTGGATTGTATCAATATTTTATGTGCAGAATTGCAAAATGGATATGTGATGAAAATGTAGCTGGCATTTGCTATCACAGTTCTGAAATAATGAGGATTGTTTTCCTCTGGCTTGGATTTTTATCCTCTCTGGAGAAGGATCAATTGTAATCATCTGAACCTTCCATAGCAATGAAAGTGATGGAAGGCCTACTTTCAGATGCTGTTTTCACATGCTCCAATAAATGCTCCATAACGATCATATACGGTTATTGATAATGGCATCACACGACAACAAACACCCACTGTCCCCCAAAAAATTCTCAATAACTCTGCAAACTCACTGTCAGCAGTGATTACAAATGTGCCTGATACAGTAATTGTCTGAGTAATTTGTATGTGTAAGTGTTTCTTCTCTATAAACCCAGAGATATAAACAATCTATTTTTTAATGAGGTGCTTCGGACCTTGCCGCGGTATAAGCTATAAATAGAAAAATAAAATATAATCAATCACATTTTAAAAAGGTTAGCCATCTTCCTCCAGAGCAAATTTAATATGGTCTTTAAACAGGCTGTTCTGGGCCCTCGTTTACAGCTTAAGAAACGTTGTTTTACTACCGTGATACTTTTTAATTCACTTGAATTGCTTATAAAAAAAATTCTGATCTGATGCACCTTTTTAAAAGGGTTTAAAAATACTTTCCTGGGGTGCTATAATTGAAAAAAAAAATCATAATTTGTGAATCGGTGAGTTATTTGCCAACAAACACCTGATTATGGTGCATGGGCTATGTAGGAAGAATGTTGTTGACATTATTTATGCCTTTTTTGAGGCAGTAAACGGATGGCTCCTTTAACTACAGTGGTCCGGGAGGAGGCTCAAGGCTGGGATGGAAATGCTGGGGCTAAATCATCGTCTGTCTGGCAGTTATTCAAATGTCACCGGAGTTTTGATTAACATGTGGGCGATAATATGAAGATAATGATGCACGTCTTTAACGTTAAGTCAAATGGTGAGCAACGGATGAGGAGAATATGAAAGAATATGACTTTTACATCACAATACTAACACATGGTGCAGATATGAAGTTCAATTCAAGGGCTCGAGACAAGTCAAGTCAAATCTGAAGTACAAGTGAGGGCTCCGAGAAGCCAAGTCAGTGATTGAGACAAAGGCAGAAGAGAATGTCAGAAATAAAAATAACACTCAAGTGCAGCAAACGTAGTCCAATATATAGGCTACACAAGTACAGAGATGTATGTGTAAATTATGTTTTCAACGTGTGGGTAGACAGATTCTGTTTTAAATAGTATGAACAATAAATTCAAAACGAGTCTATTTACAAGAAAAGATACATCTAATAATTCACTTTTCCCCATTCCTTTAAAGTGGGCCACAAAGAAATGTACCTCTTCACACAGTATCCCTGAAAACAGTGCTTAAATCACTTATTTTCACTCTAAATATTTTGACACGACAAATGTAGATCTACGACGGGCTCCTGCCTCTTAGTTATCCATTATGTAAAACATTGTTCCCTCCCAGGATTCAAGTTGTGCTGGACACGTTTATCCATCTTGGTCACATGGTAACAGCCCTGCAGAGGAATGCAAATTAACACTGTGAACTACAGGCCATACAGTAACAGTAAATATGTCTTACAATACTTAAGGCTGCTTTCTGGCTGCACATTTAGCTTAGTTACTGAGAGATTAAATATGCAGTGAGAAATTTGCTTCTCAGTGAGTCCATGTATTTCCGCCCCAGGTCTTCAAACACATTACAATCTTAGTGATGATCCTTTGGCTACACAGTCTCTGGATCAGTGCACACCACTGAACACAAGGCAAAACAAAATATAAAAGCAATGTTCATAATGCTGTTGAGTTTTTCTTGCATTACTGCATTTCCCAGAGTTATTGGGGTCGCGTAAGCGGTATCGTACTAATTTCATCATGTAGACAAAGAGGAGTGACAAACCAAATTTAGTTGGAATCGTTATAGTGAACAAAAAGACAGTGAGAAATAGTATGGTGGGAAAGAAAAGAAATATAGAAACATCTTGTATAGCTATTTGCCTTGCAGATGGAGGTCTGTTCGTCTGCGTAAACTCTTGTAAACTTTGCCAATAAATAATTTAGAATCTTGTCATTTAAGATGAATGTTGTGACATGATGCTACAGTTTGACAATCTCATGATCAATAAACTTTTCTGCTTTTTCTTGTCGCTGTCACTTTTGAAAGGCTATGTGACAGCTTGATTTCACCTCTGATAAATGCCTGCCGGGCCGGTTTCCTTTTCTGCTGACCCCATGCAGAGGATCATATGATGCTCTTGTGTTGCTTGGTAATGTTTTGCATATGGCTCCAGGGCGGGGGTCCAAACTCTGAGTTGAATGATGTTTTTGTTCCACATGGATCATCCTCCCCGAAGAGCGCCAGCGTGCACAAGGCTGCCTCAAACAAGGTTGTCAAGATGTCCGCGGAGGCCTTACGCCAGCACACCCCACCAGGCAGCTGCTGCCTGCCAGGCGCCCATCTACAAATAATCTACTGTGAGGGGAGCTGTCAGTCTGCTCTGTCAGGGTAAACAGTGTGTGTTCAGTCCAGAGTGAAAGCCTCAAAGCTACAGAACTAGGTAATAATAGTCATTTGAAAAATGCTGAGAATATAGATGTGCTCGAATTTGAGCAATTCATACTTATTTTCTGAAACTTTAGCTCTTTTCTGTGACTTAGGTGAGTGGATGGATTATTGAACAGGCATGCCGGGCACATACCCAGGGGCCTCCTGACCCCTCAGGGTCACAGAGCCTCTGTTTGAAGTGACTCAAAGCATTTCTTGTTGGAAAGTCAATCCAATAACAACAAAGAGATGTAGAATAATTATAAGATGTATAAAGAAAAAATTAAAAATTTGAATGAAAGATACATAATTATCACATGGAAATACTAAATTACCACAGTGGCACATAATGACCACAAATATAATTTTATTAAAAGTACATCAAAAGTATCACAAACACACATGAAAAGACAAAATAAATTGCAAAAAAGATGCATAAATACCAACGACAAACAAGATGACAACAACTTATGTGACTGTGATGGCCTGGGTGATGAGTTCTTCTGTAGAGATTTTTTTACATGTAAAAACATAATATACGAGGTAATATCTTCATACTGGAATGTGATGACTGAAGCTGATGATTGAAGCCAAATGTAGGTGGAAATGTTTTGCTTTCTGTGTTTTGTAATAGATATTTGGCAACCTGCCTGAGTGCATGATTGGCGGCATGCTGCTTTGATATTACTGTAGGACACAATACATCATGTTTTATCATCTCACAGTGAACAACACTTCTCCTCCTATTACAGAACAGCCAATCAGACGTTGACAGCCCAGTGATCAGGTGGCTTGTCAAACTCCATTAAGCATGACTGTGACAGCCACGGGGTACACGCCAACTTCCTAAGTGTTTTGTTCACACTTTATCCATTTGATATTTTTAGTTCATCTCAATTTTACTGTGACATATAATGTGGCTTTGACCATTTTCATTAAAAAAAACACTGTGTAAAACGCTGCATGAAAAAAAAAGACAGCAGTATGGCTTTACCCTGGCTGCAAATTGCTTACAGACAATCGAGTTAACCGCAATCAGTTTATATAAACAACATGAGAATATAGCTCATGCTACTGAGCCAATACAGTCTCTCACAGGGCTGGCTGCCGACACAAGTTATGTAAACGCTAAGGCGACAAGGCAGATCCCAAGAGGTGCCCGCTAGGGACCTTGGCCACCGTGCCAACTTTGAACCTCTGAAGTCAGACACTTTAGAGAGGCCCGGACAAGATGTTCCTCTCCTTTAAACTCTGTCTTTGAGGGAAACTATTCGTGAAATTAAAATTGAAGTTCATGTGCCACCCTCCCTGGGTGGTCGGGCCCAATTTCTTCTCTTCCCCGGGTTTCACAGTAAAGGCTCAGGCCGGCGGTGTTTCTCTGCCTGGTAACGGTGGCAGCTCCAACGCCAAAAGGAGGGACGTCACATCGCATCAGCATTCATCTTCCTACGAGCTGACAAGTAAATCTCGAAGCATTTGAGTAAGAGATACTGAATACTGTAGGCAAGAAATTGGTTTGGAAGAGTCACCCACAATAGTGACACCCCTTTATTTTACACTTTCATACATTTCCTCCAGATAGCTCCATGGTTTTGGTGTGTTGCTGCCAAAATAGATATGAAGGTTAAACCTCGCTGACTGCATTTTTTTTTTAACTTTCTGCACTTTTATTTTTAGTCATTAAAAATGGAGTCAGTGATCCTAGAAAAGGCTTGTTGTCAAAAACATGTTTTGTCAGTGAATATCTCCTCACGTTCTACCTGTTGTGTGTGCGCTGAGAAAACTAAATCCAGTGTTAAAACTCAGCCTCTGAAAATAGGCATGTTGCTATGGTGGGCCCCCGTTGTTTACATACCCTTTGTTTACATATGTCTTTGATAGAGCCAGGCTATTTCCGCACAGACAGTAGGCTACGGACAGGTAGCAGATCATGAGGTGATATTAACTGATTTTGACAAATTGATTTGCCAACACAAATTATCCAGAATCGCCCTGTCCACCTTTAGTGATTTTAGGAATAGGCTATTTGAGTGTCTTATTATGTAAATTAATGAAAACAAGTACCAGCCGGTACTAATTTAAAGGTGAAAGGCGAACTCTGGAGTGGGATATGGGCAACAAACTGTTTGGTCCTCTCAACGGGTGGGGGACCTGCCTCAACATGTTTTATTCAGGGACAGGTGTTTTGCATCCTCAGCAAACCATTAGGAAATGCATAAAGTGGAACTCAAATTAAAAAAGGTAGAAACATAAAAAACAAACATAAGAAAACAAGATCTCTGTTGTGGGCTCGAGTGTGAGATGAATGTCCTCTGAGTGTCCATAAATTATAATGGTGATTTATTGCTCATTGATCCTCTCTTTGGTAGCTACAGCGTTAATAGTCCCGGGAAGCCCCACCTCCACTGTACCAACCACCTTGTATGTTAATTTCAGCGTGATCCGTGTACGGAGTGGAGGCAGCCGCTAAGCACGCTGTGTCTGTCGATGAGGTTTTAGCACTGTTTCAACCTGTATATCACTGTTCGGGACTTTCCGTGAGTGGCGTCGTGTCTTTATTATGTCGCCGCCGAGGACGCGCGGCTGACCGCGAGTCGTGTGGATCCAGCAAGCTGTCAAAGAGGAGAGGTGCAGCACGGCACCTTGCATGCATCCAGCCATGGGAGGTCAGATTACTAGAAATACATTCTACGGTAAGGACACCTGGCGTCATGGGACAGGGGAGTCTTTGAATATGAAATAATCCTGTGATTGACATAACAGTAGACGATGTAATCGAGGTGTGAGCGCGCGCGTGCAGCCTCAAAGCCTGTGTGCATGAACAGTGTAGGCGTCCTGGAAGCTTAAAATAAATGGGAAGTGAAAGTAGCTGCTTTAGCTAAGTTTTAAAAAAATGTTTAAACAGCTTCTGTATGTCACGACTGGCGTTGAATAATAGTAAATGTGATCAGAACAGTTTTTTTTCTTTTGTGTTATGTTATAACCCTCATCAGTATCATATTAAAAAACATAATTACCAGAGATGCGCGTTACTCTTTGAAGTCTGCTTACAGGATGAACATGAGTCAAACAGGACGAACTGTAGCCTACAGTAGGCTACAAAGTTGCTGTGCAACTTTTCCCACCTGGCTTGTTATTTGTTAGTCTTTTTTCATAGCCAGAGGTTGAGTGCACACTGTACAGGCTCCATAAATGTCAGTGTGTTGGGAAATAGTGTCACAACTTTCTTTACTTTCATGTCTATGTGTCTGCTCATGTCAACTGATCATGGAGGCATAACATGTGCACTGGACGTTACAAAGCTATTTATTTACCTTTCAGTCAACATTCAAGTTTCTTGCAGAAGCATTTTTCAGCACAAATGAATGCAATTGAGTGTTTGACTTACTGCATTATTCATTGGTTATTTGCAAAGTCAAACTATTTTATATATTGATAGTTGGTAAATGAATGTCCTCTAGTCCCATGGCTTCTAGGATGTGGTTTATATAATTGTATTGAACTTACATTTATTTTATTTGTTGTTACTGAACAATCAATGAATCTGTAAAATAATGAACATAATCCCAATATTAATCTTTAATCAAAATAATTTTCAGTTTTAGTCCTAATAGGTAATAATTGTTGTATTGTCTATGTATTAATAAGGTTGCATTGTATGTAGGGCCCATTTTGTGAGATTAGCCTTAATGTAGTCTGTCAATACAGCTGACGTGTTGAGTGTAAAGAGTAGTTTTGAGGATCTTAATTGATATCCAGCACCGGAAACAGTAAACGTCTCATTTCCCAGACAGGACAGCTGGACATGGGCCAATCCATACGTAGTCCTTGTTACAGCTTCACTGGGCCACTGGTGGGACCTATCCATATAGGTGCTGACAGGGGTGCTGCAAGAAAATACTTGGCCCACAGACAAGAGTTTAGTCATGGCCCCCATGTTGCGGGGGCCCCTGTCTTACTCCCAGGCTCATGAACCATTCAGCTCTTACCATTTGGCAACAATGTATCATTGTATATCATTTGCAAAGTTTGGCATTAGCAAAGAGGTGATTTAACTACCATTAAACCATTTTCTATCTGTTGTGTGTGTTTTTAAAGTTTTAAATGATCATTCCAGCGTTTAGATAATTAGGGTAAAATGGGATCAATAGCTCTCGTTTTTCTTTTACAACTGTGCTTCGGGTTTGGCTGGCGGCGTCCCCTCGTTTGGATAATAGCTCTGAAACAAGCAGCACTGATGAGCTATTAGTCAACATTGAATAGTTAATTTATCATTTGGTTTCAATTAAAGCTGTTTTGATTATAAAGTGGTCATTTATTTAGTGGTATTAACTATCCATTAATCAAGAAATCAACCTACCGAATAATCAATAAATAAAATTAAAATAAATCAATGCACACTTGTTTGGTCCGAGCCTTGCGGTATGTTGGAGAAAGTCTTTGCTTTCACTCCCTTGGGCGAAAATTTAAAAAAAAAGTTTACAAGAGTTTATAGACCCACTTTGTTTACCTCTTATTGAAAACCACACAAGCTGGTTCTCTGGCTCTTTTAGGGGGCCGCCTGCAAACTCTTGTCTTGTGATAGAGTGCCACAAGCCCTGATACTAACGTCACATTAGGGCGTCTGGAGGCTTCTTAGTGTGGCCGAGCGTGGGGATAAAACACAGAGGAGCGCAAAGGGCCAGGTGACACAGGCCAGGGCCGCTCTTTTGTCGGTTCGTCCTTTCCAATTAATGACGGCGAAGGCGGTGACTTTGTGCGTGGTGGGCGCATTAGGTACTGTAACATTATCCTTCCTTAAGTTGTTGGTCTGACATTTGTCATGGCCCCTCTCTTTCATCATGGCGGGGCTCTGGTCACTGTTTACCCTGATGTCTCTGTCATGTTGCGTGACTTTTTAAACACACTTCAACAGCCACTGTATCATCCTCACATAGGCTCTGTTCAGCTGCCTTTAACACTGAATCAAATAAGGTATTTCTTTATTTATCCTTTTATTTAGGCCTTTGACTTTATTTTGTAGTTGATATAGTCCTCTGTTGGCTGTGAATGATGTAATGTGCAAGTAAAGCTTTAATGATTTGATATTAATATAGCAGGAATGAAAGGAGATAAGAAGATGTTGGATAATCAGTGGGATGCCAAAGTATTGCTACACTGTCTGCGGAGGCCGGTGAGGTGATGCTTCTGTTTTCAGACTGTACAGGAAATACCCTATTCAGCATAGGGCCTGGTCACTGATGGAGCACAATGCAGTCCTGTTCTGTTTTCCTGAAGACATCACGTCTGACATGACATCATGAATGCAATATGGTTGGAGGATTTGTTATGTTTTGTTCATTTAAGTCCACTGTTGTGCACGGAGCACAATTCCACATTGTTCTGCGGGGGGACAAGAGCATTTCGAAGGGCTTAAGAAATACAGTGAACTGGGCCCAAAACACTTGGCAGAGCCTCTCCGATTGTTAACTGAAGGGGGATAGACTCCTTCTAGTTAAACCTCAACAAATTCATGAGCTCAAACCCTCTATCTCTGCCCTGCTGAAACGGGAGAACAATAGTGGTGTTATACAACAGACTTGCTCCGAAGAAGTCACACAGTAAGTCATTGCCAATCCTGTCAGTCTGCGATGATTTGTCTCCAGGGCACATGCGAAACCTCTTGACCCTCCAAGGTCACGAAAAGGAAAGCGAGAAATAGCCGTGTCTCATATAGTCCCCCCCTTCCCTCACAGACAAACACAAGCAACTCCTACGCAGTCGTCCAAATTTAGGAGTGAGAATACAAGCCGCTCTCAAGGACGAAGAAGTGTGAAATATTCTCTTTGTAGGCGTCCAAGTCCTGACACATTGGCTGGATGTTATGGTACTTTAAATGTCATTGTGGAGGGAGGATCAAAGCACAGCACAGAAAGAAACTGTATCAAAGGCAGCACTTTATCAGATGATATTTGTACATTTCATCCATACATTCTGAATAATCCCGCGCCTTATATTCAATGAGAGCCCCAATGTCTGTGAGAAAAAAACAGCCTATACTCCACACAGCAGCACGGTAACAGTGACCTTGGCGTGGGAGAGACATGTGGAAACAAAAAAAATGGAGAGTGTTGGTCCCATTGAAAGGGAAGCAAAATGTGAAATCAGGTTCATGGTGACTTTGAGGCAAAATCAGGCAGAAAAGCTGTTTAGCTCTATTCTGAGTTGCTGTAAGTGGGTGGGAGGAGCAGTCGTGATTCACACATGTTCACATGGGAAAAACATTCTGCTGCACATTGTGAGTCAGACGTTCTCCTGTGGCTCTACTTCTATTTTGCCACTTCCTCTGACCGCCTGAGGACAATCAATGTCAAGAAACCTCATTCAGTAGTGGTTGTTTTTTTGTATTTTTTGGTTTGTTTCATTCCGATAAGGCAGGTAGGTAACTATTGTGAATGATGTGCGCAAATTAAAACGGGAGTCACAACTGAAAACAACATGTAACAGCTATAATAAGAATACTGATTCAGTCAGCTGAACACATACACATCAAGAACTCCTCTAAGATCCCAAAGCTTTCTTTCTGCTGCTCTGATTTAGCTGGTATAGCACTTGACTTTTTAGCCAATTATTTTTGTTTTCTGTATGCTCAGTCTCTCCGTCTCCTGCTCCATTTCCTCCTTTCTACTGATTATTAACAACAAATGAGTTCCAGCGAAGATACAGAGCAGCAATAAGGGAGGGGTGTTAGCGGAAATGACTTTTTACTGAAATTAGAGCATTTTGTGTGAATCTCTCTTACTACTCCATTGTTCTTCTTAACTGAGAAAATCGAGAGAGAGCAGTCCTGTTCTTGTACAGCATTTATTTTTCCATCCAAGGACTTGTTTTTGCACGTAATTTAGCTTGCACATTGTCCTTTGATATCCACACACAGTACGTGTGTGAAACAGAGCCAAAGTATTAGATTACTTTGATGCATTTTTACTTAATTAGATTGTTACAGGAGCTGGTAAGAAATAGAGGAGAAAATGACATGTGACAGCAGGTCACAACCTGGAGTGCACCTCATGATGCCAGTGTATAATGCAAAGTGAAGCCTGCGGTGCAACCGATTATGTAATTTAATATTCTAATCTAATCTAAAAGTTGGGTATTTTACTGTAAATTGTGCGGCAAGGGAAATTTCTTTAGTCACGTTGTTTCTCTAGCCCGCCTGCTGTGGACCAAACTAAGCAAAAACTTCTCTCTCTTTCTCTCTCTCCACACACAGATTCTCTGAACGGGCCGTTTCCCACCACATCCCACCGGTGCCACCACAAGCCCAAGCGCTGCCTGCCCATCCAGCCATGTGGGAGTCTGTCCTCCTTCCCTCTGCTCTTCCACCCGAGCACCAAGGGCTCCCAGATCGTCATGGACATGTCCCAGAGGACCGTCAAGAGACAGGCCAGCTTCTGTAACGCCATCACCTTCAGCAACAGGCCTATCGCTGTGTATGAGCAAGTTCGGCTCAAGGTAAAGAAACAATACAGTGTGTCCCGTCTGCATATTATGTAGGCTAAAAGATCATGGAAACGGGTAAGGGAATGGGTCACTGTCGAGAAATAAAGACAGACAAGGTGAACAGACGACCGATGCGCAGTTTGCTACTTACTAAATGAATTGACTAATTGGACGAAAATATGGTTTTATGTTTGGTTTTATTGATTTAGGAATGTGTTTATTGCTTACGGTACAACAAATTCTGTGGCAAGTGGCTACCTACTTATTCTTAAGTGCCATGTTGTAGAGTATATTATAATTCAGTCGGTACTCAGCGGAAATATGACAACAGGAGTTGACTGAACCATCTCAGCATGCTACATGCTAAAAATCACTGGGACCCAGTTTGGGTCGATATTTTTCTCATCATGCCCTGCCTCACTCTCACTCTCACTCTCTCTCTCTCTCTCTCTCTCTCTCTCTCTCTCTCTCTCTCACTCACTCTCTCTCTCTCTCTCCATCCCCGTCTTTGCTCTACTGTTTTGATTTTCTCTCGTTTCACTCCCTGCTCTTGTGTGGGCCAAAGCAGCAGCAGCTTAGAGCAAGTTTCCACTTCACCTATCAGGCCATCTATGTCTCGAAAGTGAGAGTACAGGGCAAGCATTGCCATGTGAGGAATACGGTTATCTGGCACGGTAAATGCAGAGCAAATAGAGGTTCGAAATAAGACAAAAATCGTTTGCAGGTGATAAACATACCAAGGTAACTGGTCTTATTTAGCCTGGAACTGATACTTAGCCACGCCTGCGGCTTGGCACTGTGGATGCCAATGTCGGTCTGTGTTTTGGTCCAGACTGAAATATCTCTGCAACTGTTTGATGCACTTCTATGACTCTAAAGTATAGATACTGAAGCCCTCCTCTTTTGGGCTTGCATTTTACACAACAAAAATCAAATATAAAGTAAAGATTAATTTTAACTCGATTATTTTTCATTAATATGAAAAATATGTACTCTCCAGATCACTAAAAAGCAGTGCTGCTGGAGTGGTGCTCTGCGTCTTGGTTTTTCAATCAAAGACCCGTCAAGGATCAACCCAGACACCCTACCGAAGTACGCCTGCCCCGACCTGGTCTCCCAGAGCGGCTTCTGGGCCAAAGCCCTGCCAGAGGAGCTCTGCAATGAGGGAAATGTCATCTCCTTCTGGGTAGACAAGAAGGGCCGGGTGTTTTACAGGATCAACGACTCCAGCCCAATGCTGTTCTTCAGCGGAGTGCATGTCTCTGAACCTCTGTGGGCTCTCATAGACATCTATGGCCTCACCAGGGGGGTCCAGCTTCTAGGTGAGTCATGCATTCAAAAGCAGGTCCTTTCAGAGAAATTATGGCTCACGCTGTTTGTGTTGCAAAGATGCATTGATTGTGTTAAATGACATTTTGCTCATGAGTTATTGATCCCTGAAGTTTGAATATGTCAATATATTTCCAACTCTACCACAGTTTCAAACCGTCCAGTGTGTTCTCAACGGTATATTTCGTCTTTATTCATGAAATTGTATTTCCACTTTATTCTCGACATTCCGACTTTTTTCTCAAAGTGCAATAAAACTTCCTCCTTTCATTTTATTTTTCTCCGTTGGCCCTAAATAATCTTCTGAACTTGTGGCTTTGGTAATCCTCTGATTTTTAATCTATCACGATCATCAGGCCAACATTACATCTCCAAGACATTGATTTATGCCAAAACACTTGCAAGACTAATGATATTCCCATTCGCCTCAGTTGCACTTTGGGTTAAGTGTTTAAGGTTTTACTGTATACTCAACATGTGATGCATGGTTAGGTAAGATTAACATAACAATAACATGTTAGCATGCTGATATTAGCATTTAGCTCAAAGCACCATTGTACCAAGCTGCAATGACTCTTAGTCTTGTTACTTAAATGCTTTCCTACTGGAAACCATTCTGTGTGTGATGTGTTTTTCAGTGTGAGTGGTTAAAAGGTGATGGTACATACAGCTGCTCTACATTTCCCACAACGGCCAAATAGCTCAGTGGAAAAAGATTGTGGGCGATTAGGGAGATTGTATAGTTACCACGGTTGTTAGTATCACAGAAATGCACCCTAAAGGGGGGATTTCAAAATGTCTGAAACCCATTCCAACAAGGTCTCTATGCTGTTTAAAGGGTCATTACATCAAATAAATTAACAGTAAACAAGTCCCGTCCAATTATTAACAGCAGCTTTTCACCGCACTGAATCATCTGAAGTATGTTTGGATCGCACTTTGAGATGCATTTATGAAACGCATTATGTGTTGCAAACAGCTGTCTCCAATTTTTGAAAACAATACAAAACTATGCAAAATAGATAACTAGGAATCCTTGTGGACACATCAGGACTTATTTATAACCATTTCCAAGGAATGCACTGCCCCCTTCTCGAAAAGAAAAGAGGCTGTCAGCGCCGCTAATAAAAATAGAAGAGGCTCCCATATTGTGTAGATAGTGCCATTTAACCTCATTTCTGGCGGTGTGGTTGACAGCGAGAAGCGTGCTATCTCGTGATGGGCTGTTTGGTATCCAGTGCCAGAGTGCGACTATCTGGGGTTCACTGGCCCTGTGGTGCTGACCGGCACACAGCTCTTGTCGCAGAACAAGAGGAAGTGTGTTGGTCATCCCGAGAGGACAGACAAGAGCAGGGATGATGTCAGGTAGTGACATGTCTGGGTTGTTTTTTTCCAAGAGCAATCAAACCGGAGGAATGTCTCACTCTTTGGATCCAAGTTTGAATTTGACTTCTTGTAACATGTGATCACCCTGCAGTGACCCCTCTCACACACACACACACGCACACACATGCACACACACACACACACACACACACACACACACACACACACACACACACACACACACACACACACGCACACACACTCAAATGCACAATGGGAGGCCTGTTCGCTTAAATGTTATGCTTTAATAAGAGCATTTGTCCATTTTACATTTAAATCGAGATTTCCCGTAATGTGCAGTCGTAGCTCATGTAATTTGTCCCTGCGAATGAGGCCAGCAGCTGCAAATCCCACTGTTTCTTCTTGGGTTTTCCCACATCGATCACCTTTTATCCCCACATTGATGGCTTAAACCTGAAAAGCCCGGGCCCTCAGTCAGCTCAAGGATCACTTGGCTATCAGCTTTCCTCTATAGCCCAGAGAGCGTCACTACTCGAGAGCATGGTATATCTCAAAGGCCCTGTATTGTCTCGGCAGTTGGCTGCAGTTCAGCGAACACTTAGTCTCTGAAATATGGGCCGACACATCAAAGTCTGCTGTTGTAAACTGGCACATATGCGTATTTTCCTCTAACAGAAGGGTGCATTTTGATTCTTAATGATGCTTACACTAGGGTCCGAAATTAATGCTGCACCAGCTGATAAACTGAGCCAAATTTCACCTGTTGCGGGCTTGTTATCACACAATCTATCCAGGTGGGAGTTACAGAAGTGCTGCAGTTGTTGTTTCGTTCTTCTTTTAACGGGGCTCAAATGGAGCGTGGAGCTGTGAACAAGCTCTGTAGAGTGTGGAGAATGGTTTGGTTAGGTGACCTTGATTTGGCTTTTGAGATAAATGTTCAAGACAAAAGAATATTCAAGGAGAAAATAAGTTGCGATAATCAGTGAGATATGTTGTGGGCTGTATGTTTATTAAAGGTGCACTGCTGCAATTATGTTACCCACACAGCAACTAATCAGGGTTATTCCATTAATGCCTACAGATTTCAAAATCCTGCATTGCAAACTGGAGATGTGGGGTTTGAAAAGATAACCGCGTGGAGGGGTCCAATAAATGACGGTACTGAGTTGCACTATGGGAATTGTAGGATTTCTGGAGTTTGAGCTATTCTAGGGCTTTGAAGTCAGGATGTCAGGTCTCCCAGCTTCATAAAAGTGCAGTAGAGCTGAATCCCTGGAGTCCCCCTCACGTTGATAAAATGAATATACGGATGACTATGGTAATACATTTAATCTCCATGTCACCCTGTTTCTTTAAGCTGAACCATTCTTGTGTTGTGGCCTCATTCCCCAGCTGACCCAGCTGTCAGCTCAGGCCAATCATCTCCCACCATTCTTTCTCTCTTATTCTATGACCAATGTAGTGAACAGAACTGTATTTGACCCGATTTTCCGTGAATAGTTTCCTCATTTTAATATTTCATGGATTAATTATGAAGCCATTCTCCCTGCTCTCATGTCATCACGTGTTACTGCAGCTGTCACAATTTGACCTGCAAAATCCTGTGTAGTATAGACATCTTCTGAATATAGTGTTACCGCCTCAGTGGGCCGTTGCTATCCTGATCTGAAATCTTTAAGCAGTGTGTCTATATCTCTATTCAAAAATTCATACTGAAGGATTTTATCATTTAGTGACCTAATGTGAAAGTGATCCATGTTGGCAGTCAAAAGTTATTTTTTATCCCTTAGCATCAAACGCATACTCCGCAGGTCTCTCATACCGTTGCGTCTGTTTGATCCTTCTTAACCTTACATGCTGTATTAAGGAATGTGTCACTATTCGCCTCTATCCATCATTGCCTTCTCACTTATGCTGACTCTCAACCCAGCCTTGCTGCCACTCAGTTTTCCTTCCATCAGGTCTTATTCTGATATTTAAGGATATTTTCAAGCGCGCTTGTTGTTTCCTCTCTAAGCTGCTATCAAGGGAGTGCAGTGCAGGAGCAGCAGCAGCAGCGAGCCACCCATGCGAGGAGTCAAAGGTTATCCCGAGATCAGTGAGACGGCTTGAAAGCTGAGATGGTGTTACGCAAGAGAGGAAGCTAAATTAATCTGCCGGAATCAAACTGAGCCTTAGGGGTTGTCCAGACCGACAATGCTGCCTTTGCAATTCAAGAAAGATCTGTTACATCACCACCCTTGTCCTTCTCACGCAGCTATCAATACAGGCTACAGTGGCTTGCTTTAGGTCTTGTACAGCACAGCCTGTGCTGTAAAGGAAAAGTGGCATACCGCTGTGACATTAGCCTTTAGAGGGACTCACAAAAGGTTGCCTCAAGTGTATAATATGTCCAGAGCAACATAACACTTTCCACAAGCACATTGGCTGCATTTCTACAAATGTCTCAGTTTACTGTATTTCTCCAAGCAGTTAAAGAAGAAACATCGACTTCAGACATCATATTCTTAAAAATGGGAAGCTTCAGATGTTAGTTTTCTTTGTTTTCTTTTTGTATAGCCTGTAACAGTTTTTTTATGAAGTTTGCTGTAGAAGCTCCAGAAATCAGGTCACAAATTACTAACAAGTGTTTTTGGGTTGGATATCCCTGAGGCGAAACACATACAGAATTGCTCTACCTTTCTACAGTCAAGAAAGTAACAGTACTCCCTTTTTTGTATGCCTGCGGTCTTAGCAGAATTTGTTTGTTTATGGGAGGAATCCCAAGGGACCACACAGCATCGGAGGTTTCGTACAGGTATGATGGATTCCCTCCAAGTCAGATAAGAGCGAATCAAAGGCATCTTTTGATGGATCCAAGATGCTCTACTGGGGGTTTTGTTTACTAGAGGTAGATGAGTCACTTAATCACTGACAGAGTGCTAGTGATCCATGAGACCGGCTTCAGCTAACATCATCTGCAACCTGTCTCTCTAGTCATTAGAGAAGAATCCAAAATGGCTGCCAGACTGTCAAGAGGCTGAGTAGGTCTCAGGTGATTAAGAGGAGGGTGGTGACATCCATCATCTCTGTACATGGTTGGGTGATGCATTAGCCATGTAGAGTGTCTTGGCTCAGTTTAATATGAAATAGGATAAAGAAACGCAGCAATACTCACACAATTTAGAACCTGAAAAGCATAAGCATTTAGTTTTCGTAGAAGCAGAGCCTCACAGAGCCACTAGCATGACTGCAGTTTCTTGCTCTTATTTAAATTCATTGTTGCGTAATTGCAAAATGTAATTATTTTGTCTAGAACCATTTTAAACACTTCCCTGTTTCCATGTGAACCTCATGTTATTTAAATTAAAGCTCAAACAGTCTGTGAGCCGTTGAAACTGGCTGCACCTATTGACTCGTACCTGTTTTGTCAACAGATGAAGAGATAGCGTGGAAATGCTGAAAAGCTTTATTCTGCACCAACACATTGGGTTATGTGAACCTGATTGTGATTGTGCTGTACTTTCCTTTCTTTGTGTCTATTTTGGTCTAGCTTCACTCCGTGCAGCCTAACGCTCACGCTCACTCCTTTACAAATCTCACATATTGTTTCACTTGTCATCACAGATTATGCGGAGTTTCACAATGGCATGCCTTTGATTTGTGGATAAAATGGTTTTAAATATAGACAGGTCAGATAGGTGCAACCCCAACACCAGGGGCCAGATATACAGCATCAGCCTGGTAACAATGCAGGTAGAAATATATTAGTCTCCGTGCATGAAGATATGCAAAAAGTATGCTATAAAACAAGAAATACAAGCAAAACCTTCAATTCACTGTATACCTTTTATCATGATGCATGTAGTCCACTGTGTAAGCTTGGTTCGACCATGTTTCAGCAGGTCTTCAAAAGGGAGCATAAACTCTCTTGTTAATTTAGATTGATGAAGACATGTGAAAGGCCAGAAGGCTCTGATTACCCAGATCTCCGGCAAATGGATGTTGTACTAATACGTTTGTTTTCTGTTTGCTGCTTACAGCCAAATCCTCCAAAAACAATAAACTAGGAATTCAGGATGGTAATAACAATATGCAAAGTCATCAGTCATAAGCCGGTTTCAAGCCAAAGGCAAACAGCAGACGGTGGTGAGAGACGTTAAATGTCCCCATATTATAAACATTAAGGAATGACCTCGAGCAGTATTTTTTATGGCAAAATTAGACTAAAATCATGACTTATCGCTCTCTCTTACCTCAGGCGCTCGCTCTCAGTGAGCTGATCACACCAATAAATCACACAAAATATCAGCCATTTTTTCAGGGCACTGGACGTTTAAACCTGATTATAGTCACGTTAAGATTTTGCAGAAAGTACCCTGTCCTGAATTTTTCCTCATTTGGAGATTACTGAAGTCTGCAACTTATGTTCAGGTCGAGAGAACCTGTTAGGCCCATGCTGATGCCTTTTTTGGGTAAAAAAAAGTGACGATTGTGGTCTAAGGCTTTGGTAACCTTGTTAATTTCTAAGTAGATATATTGTTGCTCTTAGCTTAATGCTTCTAAGTCTGTAACTCTGTGCTTTGCCAACGTGCTTATTCGAACAGTTCTTTTATAACTACTACATCAATTGAGAGAAAAAATACTTAATGAATCATACTTATGATGACAATAACATGCATGCTACAAACATGTGATTTTTTTCAGGGTCGTGTATAGGGAAACTGTTCTTTCACAAGGCAGTATTTTAATTGCTAAATGGGAACATTTGTGAATTACTGGTAGAGCTTTCATCTTGCAGCTGCACTCTTTGCACTATATTGTAATAATGCAGATACGTAAACAAAGTGCATGAGTCACCTTTTTGAATACATGCCCAAACAATGTACTCTAAAGATTAGAGCATAGTATTTATCATTGTTGAAACTGTTCAAATCGATCATGGTGTCAAGACCATTTCCCCCGTTTGTTGTCTAACACATATCTACTCGATCTTAACAAACAAGATATAAGGATAAAGGACTTCAGGGTTCATGGAAATGTAGTACTATAGAAAAAGAAGGAAGAACATTTTAATCAGAAAACATCAAAATATTCACAATTAATGATGATAGCGGTTGACCTTTCCCGAGATAATAAGACTTCTAAATTATCTGCAGTACATTGGCTGTAATTAACAAGAGGAAATTGTTGGATGAAGGAAACCATGGTAACGGCACCTATGAGGCTTGTTTGAGTCGCGAGGGGAGCAAGCCGCTAAGAAATGGTTCACAGTCTCAGTGAAATTTCGTCTGTGCCACAGCATTAAAGACCTACTTCACTGATGGGAATATGAAGGTGTATTGAACTCTGAGATCCTATGTCTTATAAATGTGCAAACATTTTTTAAATCGGATCATCCTAGCCTGAGAAAAGGCAGAAAGAGTGTTTTCTGGTCTCACTGTAACCCTACATCTTACTAGTGTGACATCACACTAGTAAAAATGTAGGGTTCGGATTAACAGCTGGGCCAAGGGAAGACTGAGGGAAGAAAAACCTCATTCATTATATTATAATAGCAATTTTATAATGATAGAACGCCGGTTCCGTATGGTTGAAGTATTCCTTTAAGTCTTTGACACATACAAGAAACACACTTTGTACTAGATACAATAAATAGCTCGTACAATCGCTCATCTTTGTTTCGATCATGGTGACTAGTGAAGGAGTGAATGCTTAAGGGGCCTTAAGAAACATTCCATGTTGTGAAATGGCTGTCGAGACAAGACACAAAGTGAACTATTACTGTATGATACCATTCACCATTTGTCAACCAATTTGATCTGTTATGGTCGACATACACATCATTTAACTGTTCATTTGTTGGCCACTTGGGGGACACAGAAACAAGCTGTGAACCCAACTTCTGACATATTATCAACGTATAAGTTGATATGGTGAAGCTTTTAAGAAACAGCTGCTTAATCACACATTAGCACACATTTGAAGTTGTGTTTAGCTTCCACCTGTAAGTCCATTGTTTACTCTATTTTCAGCAAGTCAATTCTCAACTGCTCCAATATTCATCTCTGCAGTGTTGTGCTCAGCCATTGGCGTACTTTGGGATTTTCATTAAAAACTGCTACCTGCCTGCGACCTCATTCCTTCAAACATTCGTGTGATCAATTATTCATATTATATATAAAAAAATAATGTGTTTAAATGTAGCTCACTTTGCTAAATCCTCTTGGTTTCAAATGTATAATGAAACCACAAACTCACCAGGCTCCTTACCTCCATTAATAAAAGTTCTAGTTGATACATCATGCACCAATCGGACTGTTATATTTTGAGGATGTCTTTATCTTTCCTTTGTCTCTTCTTGTCACCCTTATTGCAGCTGAAGTAGACTCAGTTGAAATGGGAGGCCTGGTGTAAACTAAAATGTTGGAGGACTCTCCTTTGACCTAACATCTGCCAACATGTACACATCGGGATTAGGGTCTCTCTCTATGTATTTATAAGAGCTCTGTTTCAAGTGATCTCAGTGCTTGGAATTTATTTGATTTGACGAAACCAAAATAAATGCCGCTGGACAGGCTATTGTGCCTCAGCTGCGATTTAATCGGCCCAGATGGAATCGAACAGATTTGCGGAGAAATCAAAATAAAATATCGTAATGGAGCCTGTCAGGTCCGGATCCTGGGATTCTGGGGCTGTGCAGGAAGAAAAACCTTCAGCGAGGAGGCTAATTACTTTCAGATGAGCAGAGAATCCAGCCCCGGTAGAGACTTGTACTGTTCATTCTGTGTGTGTGTGTGTGTGTGTGTGTGTGTGTGTGTGTGTGTGTGTGTGTGTGTGTGTGTGTGTGTGTGTGTGTGTGTGTGTGTGTGTGTGTGTGTGTGTGTGTGTGTGTGTGTGTGTGTGTGTGTGTGTGTGTGTGTGTGTGTGTGTGTGTGTGTGTGGTGTTAGTGTTAGCAAAATGTGTCAATCTGTTTTGTTTTCATAGAGGCTCTCCCGATATCGTATTGTCCAAAACAATGAGATTAATTTATAATTGAAGAAATGTGTTTGGATGATCGGATTGAAACACCAAAGACACCTTCATAGACTAGTGGACAATCACATTCACAGTGTGTGTGTTGTTCAAGATTGTTTGACAACCTTCAAAGTGGGGTGGGGTGGTGTGAAAGTGAATGGTGTTTGCATGCATGTAGAGTGGATTACACTTTAGTTAGTTCAGAAGAGACTTTTGAAGTGGTCGGTGGCATCCCACGATGTGCTGAGCATCATTAACACCTCAGTCTGTCCCATTTCATGTCCACAAGCACTATCCTAAACCTTAGAAACATCTGGCACTGAACCAGGGAATCCACGTGATCCCTCAGAAACGTCACATATGTGTCTCCTATTGCACATGGCATCTCAGATACTCAGACCGTACTATGGTGTATCGATATCGTGGCACTCTGTCGCCCTTTCAGCCCCCCCACCCCCCTGCTTCACACTCGTATACTTGCAGCATTATCTAGACCAGGATACCACTCCTTAAAAGCTCATCAACACAGATTCCCCCCCGGAAGCCTGTTCCCATTTTGTTTTTCTCCTTTAATAATCAAAAGCCTTTCCCTCTCCTTTTTTGGGACAGCCTCAGCCTCCTTTCTCATGACAGATGACTTCACTCATTCACTCTGGACAGAGCCCTGGATAGGCCCCAGAGGTATGCATACTTAGAGCAAATCCCCAAACACACACATACACACACACACGCACATGCACACAATTGGTGCAGCTGACCTTGTATAGAGGTTGCAGCTTCAATAAAACCCCCAGAAGCCTCCTAATCCTGTTCCAGCGGGCCAAGGAATAAACTAAACCCTCCCTCGTCTATTCAGTACCATGGCATTGTCCGACTGAGAGCTGTTCAAGACTAAGAAAAAAGGCCAAGAAGACATCAATATCCTCAAATGAATTGAATGATTCGGTTCACAAAACGTTGTACTGGACTAAAGGACACAAAGGCCTTTCAAAAATGCACTTTAAGATGAGACGGAGGGAGCCAGGCTGTCTGTTTTAGCAGCGTTGCATCTTTCACGTCCTTTCTGGCAGAAGTTTCACAGTTAAACAGGATGCCAGTTTTTTCTGTTATATCCTGGACATCCTCCGTTTGCTAATATCACTTTCACTCTCCAAGAACCAGTTTGACCAGACTTTGCATTAAGAGCTTCTGTCTCTGGAGCCTCTAGATTGTTTGAATAGGTAAACTTAAAAACATGTAGAGGGGATTTTCAGCAGGTGTGTGTTTCGGCATGGAATGGGCGTGTTTTTGTACCTCCTCTAAGCCAAGAAATTCCTTCATAGTGTTTAGCAAGAGTTGAGTGAGTCTGATGTTTTTTTTTTGTCACAGTTTACATGCTTGATAAATAGCCAAAGTCAAGAGGTCAGCCATTGACCCCTGCAGAACAGTGTCAGTCCGGTATGTGTTCTTCAGTTTAAATAGAGCCTTTCTTCTGAGATAGAGTGGAACTGGAGCTCTTGTAGTCCACTTAATTTCACTGGGACAATGTCGGCCATTACACTTAATCATGTCTTCATTGTTTTGTCGTTCCTGAAAACAGGTGATTCAGACTTTGCAATGTAATTCAAACCCTTCAAAGACTTTAACTTTAAAATGTCAGAGTTGACTTTAACCAACATCGCATTCAAGACATGCTGTTTTAAAACAACTAAAGCACCGTTAAATGGTAAAGAATAAAGGAGTGAGTTGTGCTTAAAGGCCTACTTCACCGGTTTGAATATGAAGGTGTATTGAATTCTGAGATCCTATGTAGTATAAATGTGCGAAAAAAATTGAAATCGGTTCATCCTAGCCTGAGAAAAGGCAGAAAGAGTGTTTTTTTAACCCTATATTTCTCTTTCTCGTGACATCACAGAAAGAGAAATATAGGGTTAAAAAAACACTCTTTCTGCCTTTTCTCAGGCTAGGATGAACCGATTTTAATTTTTTTGCACATTTATACTACATAGGATCTCAGAATTCAATACACCTTCATATTCAAACCGGTGAAGTAGGCCTTTAACTGCAGGGGGATTTTTCTATGGGTATCACATTTATTGATATAACAAAAGGCAAAACTGCACCTGTCTTTGAGTGGGCACCTCATCAACTCTGATAACAGAAGAGGGTTAACTCCCCAGCTACACAAAAATCTAATGTCCATGTAGCCTCTGGAAAGTACAAAAGTACTGGTACCATGGTCTGGAATCACACAGAAAGTTTGGTAGAGTTTGTACTGGACTATTCCAGTCATGTCGCTGCAATGTGTGCACGTGTGATGCTCGAGAGTTATTTAATCCTATGAAAACATGCTGTGAATTTTGGTTTTCACACTAGAATGTTCGTCATAGTACCCAGAAGATGAAGAAAGTGCATTCTGTGTTTGCTTCAAACTGTGTCATCTCACTGTTTGACTCCATGCTTTTCATATTTGTCAGTTGTTGAATGTGTGAGTATTCCACCCCAGACTCCTTTGAGACCAAACCAAGGACGAGGTCATACATATTAATGTGGCCCATGTCTATCTTTTTTTCATTGGCTTTAACATCTTCTCCGCAATAGAAACTTCCACGCAACGTTACCATTCTCCTCACGGGCTCCCTCAAATACAGAAACTGTGAGCCGCAGCAGGCAGCGCTAGCAAGAATAGAAATTATCTCTTGTATCCCCGAAGTCGGCTAACTTTGCCTTGAAGATGATAAGGCTGCTAATAATAAGAGCCTCATGCTTGGTTGTGGACACTCTCGACTGAGGAAGTAATTAAGTTCAAGCAGTTTATCAGTGGCAGGCCGGAGATGTGCTGTCTTTGTGTGATAAAGAGGAGCTGGTGAGGTATGCCCTCTCTCTCTCTCAAGTGTCCACCACCCCACCCTATTCTTCATCCTCTCCCCGGCTCCATCCACTTCCCACAGGGGAAGCCCAAAGCAGAACCAGGCTAAGAGGCACACAACTCAGCCATCATGTCACTCATCCCTCGGCCTGTCCCTCCACTCAAATGTCCAATCAGGCTAAATTTAGCCAGTGTTAAATTTGGCAGCGCGTGTCCCTAAGCGTGCCACGGTGCAGTTCCGTTTGGGCCTACCGTGTGCATGGAAAGACACACGCGGTCTCTGTTTTCTTTCTTGCCGCGTTCCCATGTGGATTCTATTTTACAGTGGGCAGACTTAGCATAGGAAAGGCTATTTGTATTAGGGGGGGCCTATACACAACACGCGGAGACATGGGATACACTTTCTTGAATGCCGTTCCCTTTCAATGGTTGGAAACTACGCTTCTTTTAGAATCCAGACACGTTACTGAAAATGTTCACTGTACAGAGGCAGAATACAGGACAACAAGTCACTGCTGCTGAGACAGTTTGGTATGTAAACACCTCAGATCCATTACTATACAGTACATACACTTTTAGTAAGTTGCCTTTTTGTAAAGAGCAGCCTTTAACAATATGTAATTTTTGATTTCGTAGCTTATAAAAATGTCTGCATCTTCACACCTTAGGCTGTTGATTATGCTAAAAAACTACAGCAAGACTTAAAAGGGAAAATAAGAATAAGTTATAATATTGGTTCGAAAATATGGCTCATTATCACAGGACTGGGAGCTAAAGACAGAGTGGGAGGCTCAAACACATCAGCCAAGCTTTACTGTCGTTCAGGCTTTGTTTGCATCTCCTATCCCTTCAAAGTTACATAAAGCTGGGATGTAGCCGCTAGCCTGCAGCAACAATATGCCCCCACTTACAGACCTGATATGTTTCTAAACATGTACAACATTGACATATGTATTCATGTCGTTGAGCTACAAGCCTCGGTACAGCGAGTGCATTATAATGAATACGTTATGAAGCAGAGAAGCCCGGAAGACACCGTCGGTTTGCAGTGACGGGAGTGATGAATGAACAGGGCACAGTGTTGTGCATCGAAAAATATGCAGAATACTAAGTGGATACATACATTTAATTTGGATCTCTGGCCTCTTCTTGTGACTTAACTAGCCACTGTATGAATCAAATCAATCAAAAAAACATTAGAAAACAAGAATAAAAAAAATACATTGTGCGTTAAATCAGGTATAATTATTCACTTTAACAAACAAAACAAGTGATTATGTATATAACTGTCCTGTTTGTGTGGTTGTTCCGTAGACAGTGAGATGGTGCCCCTGGAGTGCCTGCGTCCTCGTTCGTTGGCTGCCTCCCACCGGGCCTCCAGCGCTGACCCTCGGCTCTCCATCAGCCTGTGTGACCTGAGCCTTCAGCAGCAGCAGCAGCAGCAGCAGCAGGAGACACACCTGGAGGAAGAGGACGATGAGGAGGAGGAAGAGGAACGGCTACAACCCTTAAACTCCGCCTCCTCCTGCCATGTGCCCCAAAACTCTCAGAACTCCCAGCAGTGCTCTCTGCTGCCGGGCCACTTGGACAACGACCTGCACTTCCACTCTGTGCACGGCGTCCACGTCACGGGGCTGGATAAGCACACGGTGGCGAGGCTAGATCACCGTGGCGACGAGAGGACCCTGGTGTTTACGAGCCGCCCCATTGGCTGCTCAGAGACGCTGTTTGTCAAGGTGAAGGCGGGGGGCGTCGCCCACCCCGGCTGTCTTTCCTACGGAGTGACGTCATGTGACCCGGCCACCCTCAGGCCCAGCGACCTCCCGTCCAACCCGGAGTCCCTGGTCGACCGCAAGGAATTCTGGGCCGTGTGTCGGGTGGGCGTGCCCCTCCACAGTGGAGACATCTTGGGCTTTGTGTTGAACGCGGAGGGCGAGGTCACGATGAGCCATAACGGCCTCAGCGCAGGGATGCAGCTGTGTGTGGACAACTCCAGGCCGCTCTGGATGTTCTACGGTCTGCACGGCACTGTCACACAACTCAGGATTTTAGGTTGGTTCACTTGATCTTTTTTTTTCTTTTGCAGGAAAAAATGAAACTTTTCACAAAAAGATGAGAAATTATTGAACTTCAATTATGTTCCCCATGTTCTTGAAGAACCTACAACTCACATTTTATATTTGCATTCATTGCATAAGCTAAATTTAGATTATTTTATTAAATCGCGGTGCTAGGAATATACGTAACCATGCTCCACAGATCTCTACAGGTTGTCAGTTGAAACTTTCCGTTCCCTCTTTGATCGTTGAACGACCTTTGGAGGCTGAATTCCCACTCAGCCGAGTCATGAAATAGTTTCTCCCTCCTTTGCTGTCTGGACTGCTCTCCTGACTTTTTATCAAATCTGTATATCTCTTGGAAATTTACATTCTGCCTCCACAGTTTGCATATGAATGTTAACTTTGTAGTTCGGTTTTACAGAGTTTGATTCCAGCCGATTTCACACAGTGATACTGCAGCATCACCTGAGGGTACCCCGAAGTTAATCATGCCTGGTGTTAAGATTCTGGCTCCCTTGATGTGGGAAAACAGGTTCAGGAGCTGTGGAAAATGCTTGTTTACTGACAAGAAGTGGGTTGTAAGGTTTGGAATAATTTCCCTCTAGGCTCTGTTGATTTTAAGAGTGAAAATGAAGTACCATGCAAATCGAAAAAGCATAGGCAATCTTTAGCCATCATCAGTGATGGTGGCATAAGATATGCTTCTTTGACTCAAAGAAGGTTTGTTTGCTTCACAAGCTCCACCTTACATTGAAGATCTTCAGATGCCTGTATTGTTTAGTTGTCCAGGATGAATTCCCTGCACATACAAGTATGTTGTTGCACTTTTTCCCCTAGATGAATTTTGAAAGACGTGGCCGAGGCGAAACATATCACTAATAGCTCATTTTCTAGGACATTAGAAACACAGCACACATCTTCAGTGGAGCGGTAACTTCACCGCAAGTGCTGCACTTAAAATGATTTTAAATCCTCCATTTTTAATAAGATGGAGCTTTAGGGTTTCTGGGACTACCTGTAATGTTATGCAGCTGCAGAGTGCACCATGCAAAACTGTGAGTGGGTTTCATGTGTTAACTGTAGCCGCTGATAAAGACATTCATCTAAATTCCTTGAAAACAAACTTCCTCCACCACAGTGTTCATTGTCTCCTGGCTGAGTTAAAAATCTTTCTGTCTCAGCAGGTTAGCGTTATTTTTCACAGGAAATGTAAAATTATACGCAAAGTTTTCTGTAAAAAAGGAGACAAAGATATAATGGATTGAATTGTAATTTTTTTTTCAAATTCTCTTTCGTAATTCATTCCTGGATCACAGTTTCTCCTCTCGTCTCTTTCATGTAGTCAGTCAGGCCAGGGCTGAGGAGGTTATTTCTGTCTTGCGTGGGCTCCCAGCAGCCAGCGTTATGTATCAGGAGGGGGTGGGGGGTGGGGGGTGATAACTCTTTCTGATGCCCACCACATGTATTATTTAAATGTAATTGCAGGGAGGTTTGAGATTCTGGGTTTTCCACCCACGGCCCTGTTCCCCTAGCACTGGTCCTTGGATCGTCTCTGCACTTCCTCTTTTTTGCCCCCCCTTCCCCCCTCCCCCCCTCCCCCTCCCTTTCACACAATTCTTTTGGGAATGAGTGATATGCGAGTCATTAACCACTCCAGCTGTGGGGAGTGCAATTGGTGACGTCCCCGCTCACCCACTAGCGGCAGCCGCACGCCATGGTGTTGCCATGGAAACACCTAGCCACTGAGGCAAGTGACAATTTGTCATGGCTGGGTGTTGTCAAGCCTATGAAGTGGAACAGATGGGAGTCTGTTGCTCTCACATGGTCATTTTGTCCGAGTTATCTCAGAAGGGCCCGACTTATAATTTCATGTAAGATGTTTAGAATCGATAATGTAATTACAACCATTCTGCGGTCCTCTACATGTGTTTCTGCATGCGTTCAGCTGTCTTCCTAAAGCCACTTTAATCAATATTGTAATACACAATTAATCAAAGAATTATCACCCTGCAACTCCCTTTGACCGAACAGAGCATTTGTCTTAAACTTGTTGTGCATGTTTTTCAGCCAGCAACTTTATAATTTGGTTAATATGCATCGCTCTCACAGCTCTCGCTTTGGCTTCAGGCAACTGTTTTTCAGTTAAAAAGCTCCAATAGCCCACTGTACAAAACATAGAAACAGTAAGCGACTGGCTGGTGTGCACAGTTTAAACGTTAAAACTAGCTGCATACGAGTCAAACATCCCCCTCAGGAGTTGTTGGTAGCTGAAACGAGAGTAAATATTGGACTTACGTTTGCGGTGGACACAAACAAGACTGTTGGCTGGGTGAATAAGAAACTGTTTGCTTACAACTTTGACATGCCATTTTAAAAAGGTGATGTTAGCGTGGTGTTTACAGTCTCATATCTGCATCGCCCAAGGGGCCAAGCATACATTTAATGCATGTTTAGAGCCAGACTTTTTTCAGGCCCTTATGGAAAAATAAATAGGCCAATTGGGTGTGGCGGGGAGCTCTATATTTGATAAGCAAGTGTTGAAAGCCACTATACATATGGGCTCCACTACGAATAAGTCCTCTGAAGAGCTAAATACATTCACATGCTCATTCCTGGTCACAGAGCCAGCAGTAAATTCATAATACAAGTGAAGGTGAAGGGTAGCCTCGATGAAAGGGTACATGAATAGACATGAAGGTGATCCATTCTTCCTTATTAGAGTTGACCAAGACATTTGCAAACAGCCGGGCTGCCACATACTGTACATGTAGGTCACGTTAAGTAGGTAATAGAAGGGTATGTAAAAGCCACTGCACGCATACATGTCTCTGTACCCACTCTGAAATATGATCGAATGAAGAGTAAATAAAGAAATGGCTCTGGAAAAAAAAGTGTGTCCAAGCAAAGTGGTACAAACAAACGTATCCCGGCGCCAACCTTACATGCAAACAAGTGACGGAAAAGGTTTTTTCGTACGGATACAGCCACAAGTCCTGTGTTCCTGCTGACGTTGCTACAACTGTTGATTTTTCTAACAACAAACTGGTTGTTGCACGACCATGGTTTGTTTACATAGGCTGAAACTGAGACTGCAGCGGTTGGAGTGGTCAAAGGCAAAAGGCACCGGAGTTCAGAGCAACGGATGAGAGCACGTAGCTAGAGTTATGCAGAACTGTAGACATTGTTTTATGTTCACAACAGACCAAAAATCTTTCTGTTTTTTAAAGCCAACCGTATTTAATTTTTTTCTACAATTACTCACCATCTGTGGTTCATATTTTTTGCCATTTCTCCACTACACTATGTCATTGTAGAAATGATGCATATAAGCAAAGTGTTTGGTAAGATGCAAACTACCAATATTAGATCATTCGACACATGGAAGGACTGCGGAACCAAGCGAGCGGCCAGGCCAGACCGTGTAGCATTATTCCTGCCATGGTCAGTCCAAGGACAATGTGTAAACAACAATGCTGTGTGCCTGCCAGGCTGGACTAGATCAGAATTTGTGTGTGGAATCTAGCTCGGGATTCTTGTCTGTGAGGACAGATGAACTGTCAATATGAGAACTGATGCCAGAGCCGGTTGTTATGGGGATGCGCGTATGGGGCCGGATCATAAGGGACAGACAGCAGATACTCTGTGGAAGCGTGTTTGTACCCTACCAAGAGGAATCATGAAGAAGGAAATCTGGTTGGTTGGTTGGTTTGCTGTGTGTGTGTGTGTGTGTGTGTGTGTGTGTGTGTGTGTGTGTGTGTGTGTGTGTGTGTGCCTGGCATCTCTGACGATACTCTTGACTCACTCACACAAACCCACACACAGATGCTGTGGACTCTCAAGTCATCTGCTTGGTGATAGAAAAGAGAGAGAGAGAGAGAGAGAGAGAGAGAGAGAGAGATGCAACAAGACATTCAATCACCTCCATTTGCCAATTATCAACTCTCACTCACTACTCGGAGACGCACAGTGTGAAGGATGGGAAGATTTGATTCCCTTGTTAGGAAAGGATTTCATTTTTGTCTCTTTTGAATACCTTATTCTCAAGTGTGTTGCTACATCTCCTGTGTTTTCTTCTGTGCCTTCTTCAGGCTCATCTCTGCACCTGGACCTTCGAGGCCCATCCGTCCCCAGTTCCCCGTCCTGTACACCCAACAACACCCCCACAATGCTTTGCAGCGGCAACTCCGAGCACAACCTCAACATAAACATCAACCTCAATTCAAGCCTCAATTCAAACTACCACACAGCCTTTTCCTCCTCCACAGGTTGGTCCTTTGTTCCAGTTTACTCTTTGATCTGCTTTATCTGTCCATCTTCTCTCCTCCCCCGGGGGCATTGTTATTGTCTCAACAATCCGATCCTTCTCAAAATTCCCTCAGAGAATTTGGGAAAATAAATAGATCCGTAGCACAGTCTTATCAGTTCATGCAAGTGCGTTTGCAATGTATTTCATGTTCCTGTCCAGATTGCTGTTGATTTATTCTTCTTCTTTGTATCAAGTTTTTTTGTTTGTTTATAAAATGGATTGAAATGAAGACGTGCAGGGTAAAGCAGCCAGCAGCACACTAACACTGACTGAACAGCAGCAGGATATCAGCTCACAATTGGCACGTTTGCACATGAAGTAAATATTTACCTTGGAGATGTGAATCCCGGGCATCACTGCAGTCCGTTGACAGTATGACAGGACAGATAATTGCGGCAGAAAGAGTGAAGGACTGGAACACAATCATTACACTGTGAAGTTGTCCTGAAGCTTCATTTGAAGAGAAAAACAATGGCACAAGGTATTGACGGCTTAAATAGGAGGTGCATCGGCTATGTGTCACAGTGAGCAGAGTTTATCACAAGTAAGTGTAGCACTGCAATGACATGCGTCTGCCTGAGCTACTTGGAAGACTTCCTCCATTTATTATTTTTTTAGTTTTCTCTCTCACACTGTAGGTAGGTGATAGGATGGCCTAGAGGAATGGGGGCCAATTAGTAACCACAAGGTCGCTGGTTCGATCCCCGACACCGGACAGGACAATGTTACTTGTAAAACTAATGGTGGCTGGTATTACTCTAAGGTGCCCATCATCTCTACCATTGTGTCTTTGAGCAAGGCACTTAACCACATAAACTACTCCAGTGGCGGTGTACTATGGCTGGCCCTGCGCTCTGAGCCTCTTCAAAGTGTGGTAACTTGAGAGGGGATATGCGAAAAAGACAAATTTCAATGTGCATTTTAATTGACTAATTAAGGTAACTTAACTCATCTCTTATATTTTTTTTGTCACCTCAGGCACCACCCCAGGCTCTCCGTTCTCCAGCCACGCGGAGTCCCCCACCTTCCCGCCCTGCTCGTGGAGTGATGAATGCACCATATGCTATGAGAACGTGGTGGACACCGTCCTCTATGCCTGTGGACACATGTGTCTCTGCTACACCTGTGGCCTCAAGCTCAAGAAGATGGCCAACGCGTGCTGCCCCATTTGCAGGAGGACAATCAAAGATATCATCAAGACCTACCGGAGCACGTAGGCTTGTGTCTGCAACACAATGTGTGTCGCATTGTCAGGTTCAAGCTCAAGAGGTTGTCAAAGCCATTTAAGACTTAGCACAAGTGAATGCCACCGCTTGTTTGTGTGTGTGTAATCTGGCTCAGGTACTCTCTACAGCAGGACTTCATCATTGAAATATATTATCTAGGTGATGTATCTAACGGACTTCCTTGGATCTGGATCACATCTGATTCCTGCCTGTGACATAGCAACGAGGTTCATCGGAGGCCAACAAATAACCCTGGTGTGATCAACGGAAACAAGAATATGTGCTACTAATAATATGTGTGACTGCAGATAGTCCAAACACTTCACACCTTGACCTACTATTGTCCACTGACTCTGTGATTTGTGCAGTGATCTAAGGGAAGCATCCGTCTCAGTTCCTGCAGTGTAACTCTTCATTCTGCCGGTGAGAGCGTCGCTGCTAGATGGTTTTTAGAAGAAGTTCAATTGTGAGGAGCTGTATAAGAAACAGAGTTTTTTCTAGGTGCTGCTCCACTGCTCGTCAGAGAGAGTTGGGTAAAAAATGAGTTGTTTTAGCGTGAGAGTCAGTTCTCTAAATCTGAGAGAAAACTAGATTGTTTCATTTGAGACTTACTGCATGATTGCAGACGCCAGTGGAATGAGTAAAAAAAGTATTTGTAGGAAAAACTTCTGAAAGACAATAACTTCTTTTAAAGAAGGCATTTTTTGTGCATAAGAAGGTGAAATGCTTCAACCTGAAAGGTTAAGAAATCCTTAAAGCTATAGTGTGTAACTACTGTTGCCCCCATTATTACAACAACTCAAGCTCAGCTGCATAAGGTGAGCCTTCTGTGATCACGCATGGATTTTAGACCTTCTGCTGTACATCCAGGTGTTTTCATAGGAGTATAGAATCAACAACTGAAGCATTTCTTGGGCGCTTCTTGGGATTTTTCTGAGCTCCTGCGCAAGTTTGGGGGGGGGGCGACTGAGAGAGTTTGAGCCGATAGGCTGAATCAACCTTGTGTCAACTCATTTGGCGATGGCTGGAATGTAAACAGCATTCATTTATATGAAAAAGGTACCCACTATAACTTTAAAGGAACTCTGTTGAGTAAAATAGTACAGTTTGGTTTTGTCCGATATTTGACCACCTGCTTTTAGGAACTTCAGGCAGGGCGAGATTGTGCAAAGTTGCAGTATGAGCGTTGTCACCATAGAAGGTCACGCTCGCTGTGAATGAAGACGTAAATCAGTGACGAGGGAGCGTGGGAGGGGAGAGGATGTTGTATGTTTGGGATGAAGACAGGGGAGGAAGGGACACCTTTGCTGTGTGTCTGCACAGCGTTTCGGCGCAAAGAAGACGTTTGCACACCAGAGACATCAGATGTTTGTATGAAAGCCTGTAAAATGTGGGACTTTTGCTGCTTCTTGGCAGCCGTCCCCGCCATCACTGGCTGCCCTAGTAAGCCCCCTGGATGCTGTAATTGGAAGAAAAAGTCATTCAAATAAACACTGGTGGGCAGTGGCGTATTTTTAAAAACGAGCACATAAGGATGACAAATCAACCTCATCATCATCGCAAGAAACCAATGAAACACTACGTTACAGACGGCTTCTTCTTTAAATGCAGGTTACATACTGTACTTGTCTTTCACATGTACATTAAATGAGAACATGAATATTTTGCTTTCAGTGGTGACGTGTTTCAGCTCAAGTGGGGGACAAATGCACAAGCGCAGTCCTTAACAAGGATGTTGTTTGTTATTGTGGGACATTGTGTGAATTTAATTTGCATATCAGTTTCTGAGTGCTGCTCTCCGCCGGTAAAAGCAGGACTCCAAGGACATTTTCAGTTGACTAATCTTTTGCATTATGTACCGCTTTGAATGGTTAAGAAACACAAGCTATTTTCAGGTGTTGTTTTGGCCTCGCTGAAACTTTTCTCAGTAATTTGCAAAGTGGTAAGTGCTGATTTGTTTTGTTTGTATTCAAGGTGTTGGAAGCGTTTCATCTCGCCACTGTGGAGGGGATAATAAGCAGTTGTGTTGTACATCGTTTGAGTGGGTTACGTTTTCTTGTGTGCCTTTAAAAAGAGAGAAGCTAGGACAAACTTTGGTCTGCTATGGGCTTGTTACTGTGGAAAACCCTGGTGGAACACTGAGGTTCATCAACCAAACAACCTACCATCACAAAGCTGTCACGTTTGACTTTGAAGCAAACTTTGCAGTGTGCTTAATATCATTGGAATTTATTTACTGCTTAACATGAATTGTTTTAAATATCGCCTTGTCCCCCCCCTCCCTCCCTGTCACTGCATCGCGTAATACTGGAATCCTTGTTGCTCAGCCTTTACATTTCTACCTGTTTTTGTTTTTCCTCCTGACCAAATATGACCTTGCAGAAATAAAACATTGTGAGAGACTTTTGATAGAAAAAAAATTGTATTGATGCGTGTAATATTGACTGTACATTATGAGGTTTATTTATTTTGTCAATGCTACTATAAATAATTATCACTGTTGGTTTTTATATGTGTGGCTATAGTGTCCAAAAAGTAAAATTATAGATTTTTCTTGTTAACTAGTTAAAGATTATAGAAAACCCTATTCCCTTGAAAGGCTCTTTGGATCTGTTAGTGAATTCTAACTTAAAGGAATAGTTTGACACTTTGGGAAATATGCAGATTATTTTTTGGTATAATTTTGAGGTTCTTCATAATCGCACTACTCAGTACTTCTTCTCCACAAGGAAAAAATGTCATATTTACAAGTGATAGTGACTAACCAACAGAGAAATCACCTGATTTGCAGCTCCTTTCAACTTAGTGTTTAGATTTGAGCCCCACTTTACTGTTTAAAGTTTGCTCTCATAGTGTCGAAAATGAGCGAAAAGACTAGAGGAAACCACTAGCCTGCTTCTGTCCAATTTTATAGGTGACTTCAAGCACCTCTAAAGCTCACACTCAGTAATAGTTCCTGAAATCTCGGTGTTAACTTGTTAGCAGGTGCTTATAGAAGGATTGTGTTACCTTTAATCAGACCCAGATGGTTTTTCCGTATTCATCTGAAGCTAACTGTTCGCTCGCGGTAGCCACTTACAGGGCAACTATAAAAGAGGTATCAATCTTTTTATCTGACTCAGTCTGAAAATTTGTAAGCGTATTTTCCAAAGATGTCAAACGTTTGCTTTAATGCCACATAGTAACATATTATTGCTATTAAAAGGGAAAAACGTGTACATTTATCAGTGAATATCTTATTAGTTGGAAAAACATATGTTTGTCCCACTTGTGCGTATTTAAATGATCTTGAATTTGTGTTGTAGTGAAGCAGACGTGGGTAGTTCCCATAGGGCCATCATTCTGACAGCCTGTTTTTCAAATGTGACCAAATAGCTGCAAGCAAAACAAAGCCAGCAAGTGAGCGAAGGTGGGCAGAAAGTCAGAAACTCATAACTTTGGTTTCCTGGGCTTGGGATTTCTATTAGTCGAAACATTCTTACCTGGTTTAATTATGTTACGTTTATTAAATAAAGTTTAAGTCTGACTCACTGGCTGTGTCCCTGTTATTCTTCCTGATGTATTACATGAAAGAGGTACCTTCTGAGTTCACACAGCTCTTCTCTTGGCACAGGAGTTAAAAGGGGCTGTTTCTATTTCACAGCTACGAACCTGTTATGTTTTATGCACAGCTGGAAACCCGGAGTCAACCTGGCACAAAAGATAGGGAATAAGTTAGCGCCATTGTACCTTTACCCAGAACGTACATTACACAAATGGCTGGTGTAACCTCTCAGGCAAGGAAAATTCAAATGATGTAACAGTTAGAGAACAGAAACTCAGCCATCCCTCAGACGCCTAACACTCAATACAATCACTCACCACCAGTATACTTGACTAACACCCCGCTTTATAGCAAGGGCTTTTAGTAAACAGCTATAACTCACAGGGAAACTGTTTAGAGTCGTGGTATGTAGACCTGGTCAGAGCTAGCATCAACTGTTATTTACTACCCTGCAGGCCCGACTCTAATGCAGCCCTGTTTTATACTCACTCCAATAGGCACAAATACAGCCCACAACGTCCGGACATGAAACAGACTGCAGCGCCTGCCGCTCATAGCCAAGTGTTGTCAGAGGGGGGAGAGGGGAAATACACAGCCAGGCTGTGACAGTGACTACAGTATATCTCACTGGTGTCTGTACACACAGACTTTCCACTCAGACCTCTCAGTGAACCTAGCTGCTGCCGGCCTTCACAAGGCTTAAGGGCTTGGCAGACTTGTTTGAGCCATGTTGTGGTATCTCTTCTAGACAGCTGTTTGGTCAAACACACACCCTCCTGTCTATTAAGGTATCACATTTGTATTCATAAAAAGCAAGGCACTATCGATATTGAGTTTTTAACCAGGCATCACACAGTCGGAACGTGAGCGTATTCCTCTGTTGCACTTTAAGCTTTTGATGTTCAGCGAGGTGGTAAATCTTTTTCCACGGTCAGATTTTCAGTGTCAAGGGACGGACTGTGAGGAGAAGTGTAATTATTTTTAAAAAGTAGAACTTTGTTCTTAGTACAAAAATATCAATTGAGGGATCTCATCCCTTCATTATCTAATTACTGTGCAGATGAAGACAGAGGTGAAGGTTACTGTGCTGCTGTGTTCCACTTGCAATGAGATGCTGAGTGCTGCTGCCCTCCAGAGGCCAGAATTAAAACCCCAATGGAAATGAAAAAAAAAAGAAAATCTACCAAACCATCACTAGCAAGTATGCTGACAACCAAAATGTTTTCATTGCATATAATAGGATGCACTTTTCAAGCTGCTTTCCATTACCCATTTCAATTTCTCCATTTTATAAATGATAATAAATTGGGAAGAGGTTATTTCCAAAGTCATAATCACAATTTTTATGGCGGAGCAAACATGTTCACTTTAAATGATTTTACCATTCACTATCAATTTTAAAAAAAAATACTCTTGACTATTTACAACTGTAGCTCTTTTTATATTATATATTATTATTATTATGGGCTATATATTATATATTTTTTTAACCACAATACCCAAACTTCTGACAGAAAGAGTCATAAACCACAGTCATATTTGTATTTATACACCTCCTGGGGTATCTTTATCTCACCTGCACTTTTTGAATTTCCTTGTAATGTATCATTATTTATGCACACATAAAGACACGCTTTTTCACATGGGTACAGTAAGCAGGTAAGCCAATACTGCACAAACACACTTTCACACCGCCAGCAGACAAACACGTTATAAAGATGATCAACGGGGAGCCATAACCATAGTTCTAAGCCAGTGAGTGTAGTATGAGTGAAGAGATCCCAGTAGAGGGAACAGCCAGTGGGATGGACATATTTCACATTACATTTCTGTGGGCTGTAAATCTTATTATATTTCAGGCAACAAATCCAATATTTCAGCAATATGCAGTGTCTGACACTGGAAAAAATGCATCAGTGTTTTGATTTGGTATTTCTCTGATTATAGCTGAAGGCGACGATATTATAGACTCCAACTCCACACTGGTCACTCTAACTTTTGCTTTGTCAGTTGATGCTGTATTAGGCAGCCCAGTGGCCACAGAAAGAGAGCCTTCTAAACCAAAGTCAAATGTGCAGGTTCTCCCGAAGCAGAGGCTTCCAGAGGAGGCCAATCATAAGTGAATTGCACCACTTTCTGGCTCAGTGCTGTGGGTAAGAAATGAAAGGAATGCCAGGCAACCAACTATGATCCAATGTATTTGTATAACAGCATCCAGCTTGTCAAACAATTCTGCTGTATTGCATATCCACAGATGTGAGTTTATACCAGATATAAACATATTCGATATTAAAATATTTTACTTGTTCCAAGGCAGAAAGCTTTTAATGCAACACAACTGACATGCTTTATCAGTTATTATGGCCTGTGATACGTTTTTATTATAGCTTACTGTTTAGTATAGGCCTATGCCACTTTCATTTGCAATTCATTTAGTGGATAATTAGTGTCTTCTCACATGACTCTCATAAACTGTTGTGGTAATGACCATACAAAATACCATGTGGTCGATTCAAGTCGTTGGTTTCATGATGGCTTAACGTAAGTTTAAATGTATTCAACTGAAGGAAAAGAGTTTTGGTATTTCTGTACACGGAAACCTTAATGTGATACAGCCAATCATATCTTATAAGTACCGTCAGTCGTCAGCAGTCAGACAGCAGATAGCCACACAAAATTAGAGCCACAGATGCTAAACAACCTCTCAATCTAAAGTCTATACACTATTTAGCTAGAAGTAATGTATTAACAGTTGAAATAGTTAGTTAAAAAGGTAATGGATAAACAGTTGAAATAGATAGCTAAAGAAATAGTTAAATGTAATTGATAAAGAGTTGAAACATCCATCTTCTGTCACATAATGCAAACTTGAACAGAACAACCTAAACATGAATCCTTGAACGGCATGAAAGAAATATTCCAACTATATCTGGTTTCATATAATTACAGTTCATATTCCATTCACAACACTTTCAGAACATCAGAGTTGGCGTGGGAGTCAGAAAAGGTTGGGATTCTAAATCGAGGACCAAACCTGATGTGGGAGCAAATAGTAGATTGCTGAAAGGTAAAAGAAAAAAGAAGAAGGTACTATTGATTGTTCAAAAAAGTGCATTTATTTAATTAATTTTTTTGGCACTTCAGTTATCATCACTGGTCACACAATTAACACAAAACAAAAGTGAGCATCCCAGTACTGCTGCAGCTGAAGAGTAATATGTCAAATTTACTGACCAGCAGAAATTCAAATGTGTTCAGGATTAATAGAGCAGTTGTTTGAAATGTTATCTTTTTCAGTAAATTTCTTACAATAATAGAATAAGTAATAATAAAAGGATTTTTTTTTTAGGTAATGAATAAATATAATTTTCACTGGCGTAAGGGACGCTTCAATTTTGGACAATTAGCCTCTGAAATCGAAAATAACATTTAAGGCCATTCGTTTCAGGGATTTTTTTTTTACATTATCATAAGAGATGCTCACACATTGTTTAGTTAGGACAATATTACACAATTTTAAGGATAACATATTTCACATAAAAGGTGACATACAGTATGTAGAGATGTAAAAAAAAACATGCAAACAGCACCGAGTTGAGACTAACACAAAGCAGCTTTGGCAACAACTGAGATTTTCTTTAAGGAAAGGAGGTGAAAAAGGTTTAATTTCAACAGCTCAAGGCATTGTCAGTATAATGAAGATTTCAAACATGCAGTAAGCTTTAAATGCTTAAAAAAAGTTTTTAAAAAATTGTATTATAAACCAACAGAGAAAGGTTCAAGGATTGGACACATAATGACATCTTAGTTCAAGTTAAAAGGTAAAAACTCAAGATAATCAATCGTTCATTCTTCTGTTCTTTTTGGCTGTGTTATCAAGTCCCCATATATTGCTCCTAACGCAATGTCTCAGGCACTGGTTTATGTAGACTCTTTCTACCAGAGGCCTCATTTCATTTCAAAGTCACAATTTGATCTGGCTGCTTGTTTTGGCTAAGGTACCGAGCACGATTTCCATTCTAAGTTAAAGTCTTAAACGCCCTTTTCACAAAATAAAAGCATCTGTTTGAGTTGTCTTTATGCGCATGTACAGAGTTCTGCCAGCTCCCCACAGGAGCACTAGGGCTTTCTCTCGAGGTAATTTGAGGGAACCCATCCTTTCCTTGGTCTGCCACTGTCCAGAATCTTGCAGTACCACCATCCATTGGGGTTTCTATCCAGGACCTCCAGACTCGTCCCCTCAGGAAATCCCATGGTCTCCTCGTCGCCATGGTAGTCTGCTATGGACACATACACCTCTCTGAGGTTGTTATGGATGATGTGGGGCTTGGGCTTCACCGTGGATACAGGGAGGGCATTCTTCTGAGAGCTAAGGCCAAGGGATTCAGAGCTACCTGTGCCGGATCTGTTCCATTTGGGTAGTGCTATGTTGTTTGGAGGCAGGCTGCGTGGCACAGTGCCAAAGGAGGCATTGCGTCGCACTGTGGGGCTGGCACGAGGGTGGTCCGTTGAGTTGAGGGACTCGTTTCTCCTGAGAGAGCCAACGGGACTGGGGCCGTCCCTGATGGGGGCTGATATGAAGACGGACTGAGGTCTGACAACCTGCTGCTGTTTGGTGCTGTTATGCTTCCGTGAACCGAACAAGCTGGTCGGTTTGGAGAGGCCACCCGGAGGCTTGGAGGGGATGGGAGGGGTGACCTTCTTGAGATTTTGGTTGATGTTGTTCAACGCCTGGACCCTTTGTTCATTTTTCTCTAGGCTGTTGGACTTGCTGAGGCTTCCAAGTTTAGTCGGGGTGCCGTCAGACTCAGACCCTGCCATTTCATCCTGTTGCCTGACAGGCTCCAGGTAGTAAGTCGGAGCCCAGCCCTCTGCATCTCCCCAGCGGACATACCACCAGCCACTCTCCTGCTTCTCCACCACTTCCACCTCCACTCCAGCGGGGAAGCTGAGCTCAGACTCTTGGAGCTTCTCATAGAGATCTGTGGTGCGATATAGACTGAAACCTTCCAGGTCAGAATCTCCCCGGCTGCCTTTTGAGTAAATGGAGGAGAGATCTGACGTGCTCTGAGAGGAGAAGGAATCCTCTGAAGAGATGACTGAAGCTGTCTCGGAGTCCTCACCTTTAGTTTTGGTGCCATTCTTCAGCTGTCCTGTTGGCCGCAGCTGTCTTCTCAAGGTGCTGATGTCCATCTTCTCTGCACTGGACGCTTTGGCAAGTTGAGGTTTGGGCCTCACCACTGGCTTTGGTTTAGAGGAGGACTTGATGGAGAATGATGCCTTGCTGTCCTCTTGGTCTTTCTTAGTTCTGGACAGATCTGGGGTGGATTCAGTGGAAGCAGATTTCGGACTGGATGCCTCCTCAGCCTTGGGTGAGAATGGGCTTCCGTTCAAGTCGATTTTGAATTTGTTACCTGCAGGCCTCCATCCACCTGATATCGGGGTTGCAGTCTTGCCAGTTTCGGACAAGACACTTGTCTTGGATGAATTTGAGTCCCTGCTGAACTGTCTCTCCGGTGTCTCCCTGAAGGGCCGGAAGCCTTCATTCTCATAGATACACTCTTCCTCTCCCTCAGCCTCATGGCCATCTTCAAATGACTCGCCCATCCTGAAGGAGGCACTAAAGGTCCCACTGTAGAGTGACGATGCCGGAGACGGTTTGGAGGACAGGTGGGACCCCTTCTCGGAGAGAGTATCCTCAATCTTTGCATCCACCAAGGAACCTTCTCCCCTCAGGAACTCAAACTCAGACTCCAGGTCCAGATCACCAATAGCAGGAACATCATATTCCGGCTCTTCATACACCGGCCTGCCAGGAGACACAGGGGACTCCGGAGCTTCAGACCCGGGGCTGCTGGGAGGTGCAGTCTCCACTGAATCTTGTTTTTTGACAGGTGGTGCTGGGGGTGGAACTTTTGGGCGGCAGAGAGTGCTTGTTCTGCGATTCAGGTTAGGCTTTTTACGTTTGTCAATGTAGGCACAGGGAGCCCAGCCCTCCTTCTCTCCTATCTGGACATACCACCAACCACCAGAGTTCTTCTCAATGACCTAAAAATAAATATTGAAAAGAAGAGTCTTTATACAAAAGCATTTTTTTACATTTTAATTCAATTTGGAGTTTTTTTGTTGAAGAAAGTAAAGTTGTTACTAAGCTATGATGGATAATTTGATAAAACAAGAGATATATGGTTGGTCCCAGTCTTAAATTGTGTTCTTATTGAAGTTTACCTTGAACAATTGTGCTTACCTCTGCTTTTTGTCCTCCATTGAAAGTGATGCCATCAGATATACAGGACTGGAAATCTGCAATGGTGTAATACTCTGCTTCAACTGTAGGGGGCTCTGGTGGAGAGGGTAACTGAAATCCCTAAGCACAAATAAAAATTGGCATTGTTAGGGGAACAGTCATTGGGAGAAAGTAACTAAAGGCAATTGTACACTGTACTTTCAGAATCTGGTGCCAAACCTAAGTAATTATGTCTCAGGCAATTTTATATTGTACCTGTATAATTTTGAGGGGAATACTGTATGTTTACTTCACTGAATGTATCTGACAGCTGACAAGTTACCAAGAAACTAGCGTGGCTCCTTGTAACATTATGAGTTGGTAGCGATTTCACAAAAGAGAGATTGGACTTTTTAAACTCCTCAGGTGGTTTCTTTTAAATAATTCCTAAAGGCTCTGTGAGGCAAAATGATTTATTATTTCACAAAGAAAATAGTTTTTTCTTCTCCCCCGTACCCCATTAATCATCTCCGAACCCCTCTGACTTAACTCGTGAGACTAGGTTCCTAGGTTGAGAACCACTGGACTTAAATACCTTACTTCATATAAAGTAGTAAAAACAAGCTTCACCTCGAACCAACGACGGCAGTGAAATGCTGCTGACACACTGATAAATGACTAACAATCTAATACTGTAGTCAAGGGAGCATGAACAATTGTTCAGCACGAGTGATTTAACCTTTAATTCCTGAAGTGAATTATTCAGGTAACAGCTCTGTACTTATAATTAAGAAGGACTTTTATTGCAGAACTCGTTATAGAATACAGGTACACTAGTGTTGGTGAATTGACTTAAGTAAAATATCTGCATCTTAATGCATCTGGAGTATCCCTTACATTATTAATTTGTCAGTTTGTCAGAATACATTTTAAGAGAACACATTGCTGTTTGAAATTGCTTACAAGGGGTACACATCCCTTAGCACTTACAGTATAAACACAGCTTTTCAGGCTCCTTCATTTTCAACCAATCCATCAAATAATTGAATGGGATGGATGGCCGGCTTAAATATCAAAGACTCTTACCAGGGTTGCATCCCTGCGAGGAGGAGGTTTTTGCCTGAGAACTGGGGAACCTGGATGACGTCATAGAGAGAGAAACAATCTTTATTGTTTGGGTTACATTTATGAAAAGACATTTTTAAGCCTCAAGAAATGTATGATGAAACAAAAAAAATGTAAAAGTTTGAAATCAAGTAAATAGTACCCAGTTAAAGGCTGTCAGAAATTCAAGTTATGACAGAGGTGTAAACATTCACAGTAAGATGACTGACCGATCTCCACGCGATGGGGGGCGATGCGGGCTATAGCGGGTGAGGCGGGCTCTGCTTTACTCTTTCCTTCCGCTGGGCTGTTCACAGGGCTGGAGTCAGCACAAGGGATAGGCAGGCTGATCTCCTTCCTGGCCACCTGGGGGCTCTCTGGGACCCCTTCAGTCTGCACATCTTTCTCACTCGAAGCTTTCTTGTTCAGCAGGTTACTGATCTCCATGATGTTTCCAATGATCTCCACCGGGCCCGTCACGGTCTTCTTGCGGGGAGACAGGTCATCCTTCATTTTCTTCAGATAAGAGGCCGGAGCCCAGCCCTCTTTATTCTGGTACCTGAAGAACGAGATGGAATAGAAAATGATTAAAAGGTAATCTCTTTCTAATAAAATAAATATTCAGGGGCGACCAACAAAAAAGTCCTTGTGTCAGCCGACCCGGGTAGTTTACTGCATATCTTCCCCTTCGCTCATCCCATTTCAAATCTGTGCTTAAAACTATCCAATAAAAGGTGAAAACGCACCAAAAATATCTAAAAGAAAAGAAGAAAATATATAACGATAAATATGTTGTACCTGATGAACCACCAGCCTTCCAGGTTCTTCTGAATAACATCCACAATGACTCCTTTCTCGAAAGCAATTTCATCCTTGCCGTCGCTGGTGTACGGCTGCACCGTCACGTACTTCTCTTCTGCCAAAGCCAGAGAAGAGAATGACAACAAGCTAAGATTGTGCAGGCTATGTGATCTCTGAAAGCAAAATAATCATTGGAAAGGAAAAGAGTAAAAAGAGAGTGTATGTATATTCTATAAATCTCTTTTATAAATGTTAAATATTTATATGATCACCCTGCAGCAATAAGAGATATAGGCTACTGCAATGTACACGTGGCAATATATCATGATAGATTTTCTTGCGATACATAGGTGCCAATTCTGCGATATGATAGTGGAGCAGAGGTGTAACTTGTCTTTAATACAGGCGGGAGCTGTTCTACTTTCTGGCAGCAGGTTCAGCTTCCAGATGTGCGAGTAGATGTGCTCTGTGTGATAAAAATGTTCTTTGGCACATTAGATGTGTCCATATTTTTTTTAAGAAGCTGAGAGAACTTTATATTGTAGTGAATGACAGCAGGACATTAATTAATTAATTCTTTAAAAAAATAGCTACAGTGTGATTTCCAACAGAAATAATATTGGGGGTACTTGATTTAAAGGATAGGTTCACATGTTTTCAAATCTGTCTCCACTAAGAGATTCCCTTGAAAAGCATTTTCAATGTAAGAGATGCAAATGCATTTTTGCATCAATTGAAGACTCTTAGTTTTGTGCCCTAAGCAAAAAAAACACTTTAGAAGGGATTTAACTTGGCCAGTGTAAATTGGAAAACAATAATCGTTTCATTATACTGTACATCCCAGAAGGAGTTTTGTTTTCAGTTCGACTTCAAAAGAGTTTATCCTTTAAAGCTTGGGACAAACTGTATACTAGCTGTAAGACTAGACAAACCAGACATATCAGTGAGGAAGGAGCATACATTTTTACAGCTGAGTAAATACAGACAACACACTGAACAACTGGTCAGTAGCCTCTGGAGCTCTGGTGGAAGACAACCCAGAAAATCCTATGAGGACGCCAATTCTTGTGGATTCTTGTAGATTCTTTTCCCAAAGATATTTTTTTGGCATTTATTGATAGTGTAGAGACAGAGTTGAAATGAGGCAGAGAGGGGAGTGACATGCAGAGAACGACCGCGGGCTGGAATCAAACCCGGGTCCGCTGCTGGCCGAGGCCCATGGGGGGTACGCCCTACCAGCTGAGCTAAGGGCGCCCGATTCTTGTAGATTCTTGTAACAAAACAAACATTGATAGCAACCAGCGGCTTTCATTGTTGACGTGCAGTGACATTTGTGCTGACAAGATTTTGGGAGAGATCCTGGATGGAGAGGCGTGGGCCACGCTGACTGTATATCCTACAGAGGGAATCGGAGGTGAGTGAACTAAAGAAGTTCAGGAAAAGCCGTTTTATTAAATTGACTGATCTCTTCTCTTGTGCGACACAAGGGATGTCAAAGGTCACCAATGTCAGTTGCAAATATCAAACGTGTTTATATAAAATATTTACGAGAAAGCCTGGATCTAAAGATTTCCAATTAGACACTTAGATATTCCACACTATTATTTTATCTGGACGAGAACCAGTCATTGGTCGTCGGGCCCAGATGGTATTAATAATTGGATCACAAGTCAAAATGTGCGTCCCCGCCTTAAGGCGCCGACCATGAACTTCACATTCCCCCATTTGAGTCTTTACGATCAACTATCCAATTAAGGTATATTCCTCAAAAATGTGATCAAATTTAGAGCGGAATTTTATCAACCGTTTTAAGATGAATAAACTCACTGGTAGGAAGGGAAGATAGGGAACTATAGCAGGTGGATTGAGCTAGTTTCCCTAGCGGTGTCCTTGGCCTTGTGACAGCGAGCATCTCTTAACTGGGCAAATAATAATAGAGGACAGCCTCCATGCTGATTTATACATTCCCATGAGGCCGAGGGGCACGGCAAAGACATCATTTCCTGTCATTATAGCAATTCCTGTCTAAACGCAGACAGCACACAGGCAAAAGAGTTTTGTTCAATAAAAAAAAAGCACCGTCGTGTATGCTGTTTACACAGGAATACACATTGTGGTGACACATCTTTCCATTTTCCTTCTTTCTCCACCTCTTTCCAAAGTTGTGTAGGAGCTGAATGGGTGTGGGATGGTAATTCCGTTGACTTGCAAAAACTACAGTCGGCTCCATGGGCAAAGATATTCCTGTACTCTTTATTTTCCCTGTTGCCTTGTTCTTCCGGCCTCTTTGTGTCGGCACTGGTAAAACGTTTTTCCTCTCACCAGCCCCTCGTTCAAACAATATCCAGCAGTGCATCGAAGGGAAACTCTGAATCAGATGTTATGTTAACCACAACATGCATCGCCTGCATCAGTGTTAGAAAATATTCTTGCGGAGTCAGCAAAATATCAGTCTATTTTTTTTTTGTAAACCCAAAGCAAGATTTTTGTGCTGGGGTGGAAACAACTATTTTTCTCTCTCTCTCTCTCTCTCTCTCTCTCTCTCTCTCCACTCTAGAGAGCAGCGTCCACTGCCAAGCTGAAAGTTTGGGCTGAACTCAATAGCCTATCCTCACTCCTCTGTCAGAAATCCAAATGAATCTCCGGTTAAAAAACAAAAACCTTTGGCCTTGGTAAGAACATGTGCACGTTTGTGACTGAGAATGTGATTTTCTTGCTAAAGAAGTGACAGATTAATAGGGGCTCTTTGTTTATCTGTCAATATCGGTTGCTATCTGCACCACAGTGGGACAAATGTCTGTTTTCTACCACACTTTGGTAGAACGCACATTCATTAGAAAACTACATACACGCTTAATTTGCTCATAAAAAAAGTAAAATATGGCTCCGAAATGCAGCATAAGGCATTCCAAAGTCTATTACGCAACTGCTTTCAGATGAGTGGAAAGTTTTTTTTCTGTTATTCTGGGAAGATTGGTTTTGGCACAGAGTGTTTAATTATAATAATAAAAAAACGCTTACATCGACCAATTTCGCAACATAATTTGAGTTTAGCACCAATACTTAGCGCATATAAAAGTTGCTGATTCACCTTCGCTCTCTAGGCTAATTTGGTATCAACGTCAGTTAGTGGTTAGTTGTAGTGGATTTTGTGGCCCATGAAAAATGCATTTGCTGGAAGACAACACAGGATGAAAGACTGGAAGAAATATGTGCATGTGGAGAGGGGCGTTGTTTAGTCATGTGATAAAAGACAATAAGTAAGAAGGTGTTGGAGGAGAAGAATAACAGAGGGTGGGGAGGGGTGAGGTGAGGCAGCATCTGTATTAGTTCACCTCGGCTTTGCTGCCTGCTGATGACGCCCCCCAACGTCCATCTGCGGTCCAGCCTCTTGAGATGAGCCTTATGTCGCTTAGTAACTGACAGACACACACGTGGTGGCCAGATGACAACATACAAACAAACAGACAAACATGGGAACATGAAGAGCAAGCACAAATGTTACACAAACACACTGCACACAAATGACATGGATACACAAACGAAAAAGAGCCCCATTATTAGGTACACGGAGAGGACATAACAACAAGAACCACAAAGCAAAACATGGCGGTGGACAGTTAGAATGGATGGATGGATTGATGGATGGATGGAGGTTACAAGAGGAAGTGTTAAAACCAAAACATCTTCGCTGGGGCTTGTAATTAGGATGCTGTTTTTGCATGGTTTTCCCATCCTGTTGTGTTAAGTTAAGAGCATCTGGGACCCACATTGCCCGCTGCAGGAATGCCATCAAATTAATAGAGCAGCTGACAGTGCCCGCTGGCTGGAGTTGTATAAGCCTTTGGAAGGTGTTTCATCTCCCTGTGCCTTTTGTAGGTAAGGGATGGAAGAAGTAGCCCCTGCAAATGACCTTATGTAGGAAAGAGAAGCCTGCTGCTCATATTAGTTTCATGCTTACTGTACAGAAAACGGAGTGGTGTCAGTCCTGTCATTTAAATCCACTATGAAGGATTTAAGCAATATGCCTTTTTTGATTGTATACATTGTGAGCTGAAGACCACAGGACTGACAAAGAGATGCTTTACGAGTTTCATGCCATTCCCGTGACTGACTAGACACATAAACACTAATTACATTGACAGATAGTCCTTCACGAAAAAAAACCCTGGCAGCAAACTCCAGCTATCTCTGACAGCAGATAGGAGTGTTTCGTGTATGTCCGTGTGTGGTTATAAGTTTGTGGTATGCATATACGATGAAACCTTCTGATGATAGATGTGTATTCTGTACAGTCTCAAAGGGGAGAAAAAAGGGCATTTTATCAACTTTAACATATTGTGAAAGATTAACACTGTTTATTCTCATATACTATCTCTCCTCCTTCATCCTTGAGTCGTAGGATATACAACACCATGGGGATCCGGAGTCCCATTGTTGCAGAGTAGACCCATTGTACAGCAAAATATGTTTTTCTGGCCAGTGTGCTCGATAAATGTTGATGTGTGTTTGTCAGTGTAACAAGCAACTTTATTGTTTCCGTGCCATACAGTTTGTTGGTGTGCTTTTTGCTGCATAAATCCTAAGAGAAACAAGCACTATCTGTCAAAACAGTCTGAGGATGTGACGCTAACTGAGCTTCTAATTGCTCTGGAATTAAAATGCCTTCTCCACTAATATTAAAAAATGCTTGAAAAATGAGATGGCCTCAGCTGCTCTTGTACCGTTTTATAACCATATGTAACAGGGCTATCGAGATGATTGCATGAACAGTCACTGTCTTCAGCTCCGCATGCTTGATGCTTCTGCATTATATTCTGGTTTAGCAAACTTCACATTGGTGTGTCTCTTATTAGGCTATTGGATCGCCCTCCCTGAGTCTAGTAAGCTCACAAAATGCAACACTCGTCTACTGTCAATATAATGAAAATGTACTGCTGAAATGATAAACCGACATTTCATGAAATAGCATGATTCATAGGAGAGATAGCTTCAATTAACAAAAAGTACCATTTAATCGCGCAATATATACTTCTTTCATTTATTATTGCTTTTGGAAACACATGATGCCTCACTCCACGGAGGTCATGCCACCAAATATTAAACTGCATCTCTACTGTACAGTGGCTGTGGTCTAGTCTCTCCCGGCAGTCACTCCTGCTTTGCTGTTTACCCGGTTATGAATCTACACTCTGTCCACGCGTGCTTATAATGGCAGGCAAACAGGGAGAGGTGTTCACCACAGACCGGCGCCAGGCAGTTAGCGTAGGCTGACAGTGGTGAAGTTTGGGGCGAGTTTACTCCATCTTGTCACAGATCAAAGACAGAGGATTGAGGGGCCGTGGTGGTGTGTGTGTGTGTGTGTGTGTGTGTGTGTGTGTGTGTGTGTGTGTGTGTGGTTATATACAGCAGAGCGTGTGAGGTTGTGCCTGTGTGTGTGTGGGCAGAGGCAGCAGGGTTTACAGTGACCTACCTTCCCCAGATTTCGAGGCGCCCAGCTCCAAGTCATCCCTCGTGCCACTGTGGGAGTTGAGATAGGTAGCCGGGACCCAACCCTGCTCCTCGGCGGTGCTCACAAACCACCAACCTGTGGAAACATACAGAGGCTGTTTGAACAATCCCCAGTACTATGAAGGATGTTTAACAAACATGTCATACGATGCATTACATAGCGAAAGATACAGTAGGACTAGTCTAAACCTTGAGAGTAAGGATTATAATGTCTTGGAGGTTTGGAAGATTAGTTGAAATTAAGCAGATGAATTGTTGAGCCCGTGACAGTGTTCCTGCCTCACAAAGTGCACATCAATAAATCTCTACAAAGAAAATACAAACAGATGATGTGTGGTGATGTGACCACTCTTCTCTAGTCAGGCTAAAACATCTGTTTTAGTCCAAACCAAAGGGGACCATTTACAAATGAACATGAACATGGGGAGCATGATTGTGTTGCAAACAGAATCTATAACTACAGTCACAGCCAACGACATCAGAGGGAACAGTGCCTGGCTGTAGCTCAACTCTTAATGAGGTCAACCTGTGTTGCATCTGAATCACAAGTGATTTGAGTGGGCAGGGCATTGTTGAAGTGCTGTTACAAGCCAAAATATCCATGTGCAACACTGCCGCTGATCTGTTCCTCTGGGTATGGCTGAATTGCTCCGACGACTCCTTTAAGACCAATGACTCAGCTGGAAAGTAATGTTTCACTTTGAAAAATCTGATTCCGATAAAGTCAGCTGCGCACAGTGATGCATTGCGTTGATGAGGTGTGCGGTATAAGGCCAAGTGATAAATGTAAAGTACACATGTTCACTAATCATACGGTGTTAACCCGTGCACAGTCACTTCCGCGCCAACATCACATTAGTCACTTCGCCTTGGTGGTGACAAAGCTGGCACAGACACAGTCCTATATGTGGTTTTTCCACACATACACCATTTGTTGTTGTAAGTAGAATACAATATGGCGGACAGCTGTGTGGACAGCCCGTAAAGAGGATGGAAGTGTTCCATCACACTTTCACAGCTGGTCCAAACCCAAACAGCAAGTGTATATTTCCCTCCAGGAATATTGTGTTATGAGATTTAGTTGAACACATTTAATACAAAATGCATGAATGTAGTATGATTTACAGACAGCAATAATATTGTAGAGCCCTGATTTAGGCAATTGCCAAATCATCTGCATGTGAAAAATGTTAGAATTATGTCCTTAATGTTCTAGTCACGCATCACAATTAGACAAGTATTTATTTTTAAAGGTTGCTATCAATTAGAGGAGGTTTTCAATGGTGTTTGAGATTAAAAGGAAAGGAAATACACAGCATTTCCTCAGGATTGATGACTTTTTTCCCCCATTTTAGTTGGATCTGTTAAATTATTTTGTGAAGTCGTAAGAGAGAATCTGAAATATTACAATACACACAATTTCACACCTGATGGATGATTGTGTCTTATCTCTCAGCAAAACAATCCAGAGTGGAGATACAATTCCTCAACTTGTCAGCTGTGAAATGTATAAGGACACTGTGGCTCTCATTATAATTTATTGATTTCTGCATAGACGCCTGGAGGATTCGTTATCAGGTCCAACTCTCAGGCAGGTTTCACACTGTAGTTATGGTTACATAAAAACCTAACAATTGTGTCATGTTGGCAAGCCCGGCTCCTGATGAGTAACATAACTGAATCAAATGATTCCCTGGCCGTACGCCTATCTGAGCACCAAATTCAACTGGAATGCAAGAGATATATCCTGCTGACAGACAACATTCCTAGCTTTCTAACTCAAGGAAATAACAGCCAAACTCTTTCCAGGCTCTTTTTTGGCGACTCACACTCTGCAGTCTCTGTGAATCATGTGATTGATGATATTTAAACTATGAAGATGCTAACTAACACAATTTGTATTCATCAGCTGTACAGGGGGGCTATTTTGCATAGAGTTAGGGTGGGTCCAGAATGGAGGATGATGTTAGCACTTGGCTGAGCAACATGCTGGCTGGGTCTCAGGTACGCAACAAGCCATGTAATGTGCTCAGTCAAAGCTGTGGTTTGAGCAAAACCTCATGCCAATAAATCAGACGGAGCAGCAAGCAACTAAAGAAACAAAATGGTGTATACGACGTTCGTATTTTTCTTTCCACAATGGAGTAGAAAGCTTGGGTATCGTTGAAAACATTGCATTACGCCAACATCCTAATTTTTAATTAATTTACTACACCAAACTTCTAACAGTCAATGACAACATTTAGATACATGTGATGTGTTGTGTTTATTGAGCTGTAAAGGAAGGGCAACATATATGACATTTACGGTACGTTAAATTAAATTGACCTTTTCAAGGAAAGGCACACAGTCACTTTAAACGGCCTGAGTAAATATACGCTGTTATTGATGGCCGGAGCTGCCTCATCTGTGTTTTTCAACCATCCTCCCATATGGCAGGTGCTTAGGCTGAGTTCACTGAACCTCAAAAGAAGTAATAAAAAATGCACACACATTACGTAAGTGACGGTTTTCTGGCCATTGCAGGTTTTACATCCGGCAGGTTGCAATAATATGACATGCACAAGTAAAAAAAAAAAAAAGGAAAATATTTCTTATAGAGAAAACTGCATAATATCTTTCATCGCGTGCATTTACTCACAGAGCGGCTGCAATTTAATCTGGCACAAAAGCAGCTCCATAGTGAAGGTATACAGGCAGAGAAAATCACAAATAAAATAAATTATTTCAGAAAGTCATTCAATCTTTGGGTTGTGTTTAGGGATATAGATATGAAACCCTCCTTAAACAGTCACAGATCCTACCCTTTGCTCTTCTGGAAATATTTCTCCATAAGGACATAGGAGGAGAATGTGCCTCTTAACTTCTGGGTTATGTCCAATCCATACATGACATGTTTATCATATGTATACTCTTCATGACAACACAGACCTTAACTTGTTGTCATTACAAAAGAAACAGCTGTTTTTTTTGGAGTTCTCTTCTCCTGACGCCAAAGACAGTAACTTTGCTGAGAAGTGAAAAAGTAAAAAGCGAAGCTCCTGTGAGGTGAATGACTGAAAGTTGTGGATTCAGCTGCCGAGAGGCCAAATGGCAGATAATGGATAAAAGATTAGGAGACGGACATGTTCTCTCTTCCTCGTTTCCGGATGGCAGGGATTATCTGTACAGATGTGGGAGGAACAAAGGTGAAGGAAGCATACCTTATGTCTGGAAAGATGTGTGTGTGTGTGTGTGTGTGTGTGTGTGTGTGTGTGTGTGTGTGTGTGTGTGTGTGTGTGTGTGGGTGAGCTTGTGTGCGATACAGATGTATCCGTGCATTTGATTTTGAACTGTCTTGGTTCCCACAGCAGAGAGTGCAGGCAGACATGACAGAGCTACACCTGTAGATTTATCAGTGTCTTTTTTACATCATCTCTTTTTGATCAGTCTTTATCACAACCTGCTTTTCTCCATGTCTCCCTGCCTCGCTACGCACGTTAGGAAAAGTTAAACATCTTAGAAAGCTGCTGCAAAGCTATGACCACATCGGGGGGGGGGGGGGGGGGGGGAACACAGAACACATCCAAATGCTGACTGGCAATACACTGACTGAAAATACACTTTACTAAGCATTATTCAATATTCCGATTACGGCTACTTAGTCGACATCCTGAGTTAATCAAAAAGCTTTTAAAACGTTTAAGTTTAGTTTTGTAAACCCAAACGTTTTGGGGTCAGCGGTTGCATAAGACAATAGTTAAACCCACAACCCTCTGGTTGCGAGCTCATATAACACCATCACAACGAAGGATCATGACCACAGACATCAACCTCAAATGTCTCGGAAAGAAAACGAAAAAAAAAATATGAAACGGTTACGTCCTGACAACACTGTTGTGATGCACCCCAAGGACATCGTGAACAACTGGATGTGTTAAGCAAAGCTGAGGGCATGCTGTAACTAAGTTTACGCCTCTATATCCTGCTGTGCACATTCTGGTCGTATAAAGTTAATTGACTGATTTCTTGATTTCAATTACTTTAGTTTCTGCTCTGCTGAACTAAGCTAAGCAGCTGCTGGTGGGAGATCCACAATGAACAGACAGACACGAGAGTGGTATCAAACCTCTCATCTGTCAAAGATAAGTGTTTTTCCAAGATATGTCTTAATAGTCTATTACCTTACTGAGCAATGCATTTCAGAAAGCGACTGACTGTATAATGAAGAAAAATCTAGTTTGGTTATGTAAGTTGAGAGTTTTGCAGCACGTTGACAATGCCAGATGGAAAAATGCTCCTGTGACAGACATTTCTATAAAAGAGAAAGTAAGAAGAGTAAACAGATGCTCTCACCAGACTATGGTGAAGCTCTCCCCATAGTCTAACTTAACCTATATTCTACCCCTGCAAGTGCAGATACAGTGGACGGACGTATAATGAAAGTAAGCTGCACTTCTGAGCTCACATTTGTCTCTCATACAGTATCTGCCATCTGGAAACTCTATCAGCTTTAAGAGCCGTGCTTGAGTTTTTTACTGTAATCAACAACAGATTCTCAGCTGCAACAAGACACTAGATTTATGCCTTTTGGGGGGTTTTCCTAAGGTGACTGGATAACCTATAAAACACAACTGCAATCTACGCATGCAATCCATCAAGTGCGACGACTAAGCGATGGCCTACGTAACACATTGTGACAATGCATTACTCCTTAATTCCTTACAAATGTATAATTGATACCAAATCAACATTGTTTTGTTACGTTGTAATACTTTTCTACATTGAGCGTGAATTTGAAAGCCACAGATTCAGCAGCACAAGGAGCAGCTCGACCTGAAACGATGAGGAATGCAGCGTCTCAGCAGTCCTGCGGATATCTGACACCACTGTTGAGTGGAGCAGGAGAAAACCCCATTCATTTTCCAGCTTCTGTATTCATTAACAGTGGATCCAGTATCAACCGTATATCAACGCACAAAGGGGGAAAGTATCCAGTCCAATACACACACTTCCAGTTTACATAAAACACTGGGTTTCAATGACCTGGGTGGTTCTGGTACGAGGGGGATAGGGGGGTAAAAAAAATGGCACAACAGGACTTTCAAGAGCTGATGTTGACCTAAGGAACAACCTTCTCTCCCTCCCAGCCTCTGAATGGATCCCCTCATGGTCTGAACCAAGCTCTAGCCCACAGCTCTCTGGCTCCCCTGATTTGGAGACACAGCAGTCCTTGAGTTTCTGAAAGCCCACCCTTTAAAAAAAAAAAACCTCAATGGTCAATTCTTGAGTTGGCGAGAGAGAGGCACCTTTCTGGCTCCACAGACTGATTCCTGTGCACTATTATTACCACTATTCATGCTCCTAAATGCGGTTCTTGATCCTGATCTTGATCTCCTCCTCGGCCTGCATCGCTCTGTGAGACGAGTGCAGAGAAATAAAGCAGTAGATGTTTTTGTTGAAATGCCAGCTACAAAACCCTAACATTTGAGTTTTCCATATCTAAAAATACAGGATAAGGTTAGTTTCTTGAGACGGTCATTAGTACTTCCTATGGTAAGCTGAAAGAATGTGGAGATGGGGATTACTACGAGTGGATAATGTGTCTTCCATCTGCTGCTGCAACTTCAGCTAAAAAAGGAGGACATTTAACACTTGGCAAAGTTTTCTGCATCATGTCTTTGGTGGTTCATTGAGAGGAATTATAGGGTTTTTCCTCTTTTATAGAAGGAAACATGTTCTTGCTGAAACGGCACATACCAAATTGGGAAACTGATGGTTTGAGCACTAGCAGTGTTAGAAGCTCAACGTTGACCTTGCATATAATCCTCATGCATATCAGAGACAGGAAAATTGGTACGGCAAGCACACCTGATGCTGTCACACTTGCAAGAACCACTAGCGCTAAATTCTGCAAAGTAATCTGCAGTTATGTCATTTACTAAGTGAGTATTATGGCAACATGCCTTTTGGTGCAATTATCTAGATAGCCTACAGATGAAAGTCAACTGTCCTTTGACAAGTTCTAATCTGTGTAGGATGAATATGGAATGTGTCCCAGGTGAAACAATAAATACAGAGAGGCATACTGAGAACTTCAATGAGATACACAGTGTATAACCTTTACCAAGGTTATGTCACAACTGTTTGTTTTTGTCTATACATGACCGCACAAACACGATTTAAGAGTCTTGCAGGCAGAGGCTGTACTTTGACATAGCAGTGTTTTGAACTACAGTAAATGCTAATGTTGGTATGGTAACATGGTCCCAATGATGGTTGTATTTGCTTAGCATTTTCTTAGCACCAGACACAAATCAAAACAAAATAATTGTCTGAATGATCAAAAGGGAACAGTGGCACATCATAGAAATGGAAGTCATTACCAAGTACATTCATTCCTTGGAGAATGTCTGTCCCAAACTGTATGGCAATCTGTCCAATAGTTGTTGAGACAATTCACTAAAAGCCGAAAATGTCCCTGACTTCTTCACTAAAAACGGAAAAGTGAGGGATCACCAAACATACATCAGAGTAGAGACAAAATTTGGTCAGCCATGGAAATACATCCAATAGATGATGAGATATGTCAGTCTGGACAAAACTGGCTAGACCGACGGACCCATAGAGCCATGTTGTGTAATTGTTTCAGCATGGCAAAAAAAACAATAAAAAGATATACAAAATAACTTGTTTGTCCCTAAAAAAGGAATTTGGCAGTAATCTGAACCTGGATTTTCTGCCATAACACAATTACCGTCTTATATATTTTTATAGGAGAACTTTAAATTTTATAGGTACAATCCTTAAAAGAGTCACAGTGAGTAACTCCGTTCCTGGAAAAACTTGAAGCCTCTTTGAACATCAAGGTCCTGCTGAGCTGAGCCCTGAGATCATCTTGAAGACGGGGAGCAAAGACATTATTGTGTCGGTCAATGTTTTCCATGTAGAGGTAAAGAGGACATCCTGCACATTCATCATGCCATGCTGAAGGCCAAACCTGCCATGTCTGCCAGGACTCCAGCAGTCACTATCCAACATCACGTGAAATGTATTCCAGCTTCTCTATGGCTCACGATTTGTCAAATTAAAATCACTAAAGTATGTGACGACAAAACTATTTTATACAGCTAAGATTACTGTCTTAGTAAGTGACCCTTAAGGCTCTTCCTGAAACACAGTTACTCCACCCTGCCTAAGTAAGCTGGGTGGAGCAGTATAGATACATTTCATACTGTACATGGGTGGTGCCAGGGGGTCTCGGGGGAGCTGGAGGGACTGACGGATGTGAGCTGGCCTCTCAAGAACAGACAGGCATTCCTGGAGTTCATTTGGCAAAGTGTAATAGAGTCTGATCTGGACTTGGAATGGGGACAAGTTAAAACCCTAACTGGTCCACAGAGAGATTTTCGATTCGGGTCTGGGCACTACGCGCCTAACGCTGCCCTTGAGGTGTTGGCAAAGCAGTCTGCAATAAGTACAACATTTCCAAAACTGACTGCAAATTATGTTTCCCCTTTCCTACATACTACTCTATTAAAGGGCAAGGTTTAAACCACCCAATACAGAGCATCTGAACTGTCCAACAAGGCTGCTAGCTTAGCTTTTGGTTAACATCTCTCTGAAAGAGTGTAAACTGAGGAGGCATCCTGGAGGATCCATTAAGCCATTATAATGAACCAACCTCTCTGAACCACTAACTTTGGCAGGAAATGTCTTTTTCCATTTCTCCCTGAGTTTTTTTTCCCCTGCACTACTCTCTCCTCCTGAGCCAGCATCTCCCCCTGGCAAACTCTTATTAAACAGACAAATAAAATAGCTTCACGAGGAGTGAGGACAGCAGTAATAACTACAAAACAGTTTTTGACAATATTAAATTGTAGCTTTCATGACATTTTCATGGTGCTCATTTAGATTAAACCTTGCATTTATAAGTGGGTCTTAGCAAGTAGCAACGTATGTGTTGAAATCCACAAAAGCTGAAAGCTACAACAGAACATTAGGCAGTTAATTGATGTGCCATGTTGATTTACTGCATGTTGCACCTACTACAAACCCATACAAACCAGAAATCAATACAGACTGTACTGTACCAACTCATACAAAGGCCACGACACAAACTGTATCGTCGAGTCAGTGCGATGGAAAATACTGCCTTGGCTCGGGACAGCAGGCTGGAAAAGTGGAGAAAGCTGAGCTAGCTTATAGGTCTGACCTAGATTCACTGGCCTGTCAAAGGCATACATTATCTAATCCAAGGTAAGGAAAAGTCGATAACTACACTGGGCAGTCACGGCCACAGTCCATGGTACAGTAGCTCTAACAGCAGGACCTCTATTGAAGGACTAGGGTGAATGGCAAAAAGTAATAGAGCTGTTGCACTCTCCCACAGAGGTGTGAAAAATTGTGTGCTGAAAAATGAGATGACAATATGACAGAAACTTTCCACTCAGTGCATCCAAATGTTCTGCAGGGAAACCCATGATAGTTTAAATGTGCATGCCTTTAAATGAAAATATGTGACTATAGCTGGAGGCTCAATTTAAAAAAAATCCATACAAACCTTATCATTACAAATGTTATAGACACCTTTTAGTGCCTCTAACTCAGCACATTCACCACTTAGCTCTGTAATGCCTAGAGCAATCTGTCAGAAACCATTAAAAGGGTCTGTACTTATCCTGCAAGGGAATGGATGTTGAATCAAATGAGTTCTGAAATCTTCCTAGCACACACCTGGCCTTGTTAGTGTTGGCAAAGGCATATGGAGTGATGTCACCCCGCCAAATGGAGCAGATTTAGCTGACTTCTATAGCAGAAGGTGTTGAGATTTCAGTTAAATGCTAGCTGTGCTGCTGGAAACAAGTCTCCATAGCAAGACGTAGGAGGGGCTGTGTTCACTTCAGATCTCTGCGTAAGTGTCCGTCAGTGTATAATAAAACTGTCAAATTGCCTTAGGATGTGTTTTAAGCAACCTGGAGTCAACTGTTTCCCTTTGAAACTCATGACAAACCCAACCGAACCAGAGGTGAGTGAATAAACTGTACTGTGAGTTGCCACAAAATAATATGTATAGCCTGCATCGGAGGAGAGGATGAAACGTATAGATATTCTGACAGGTAAATAAGCCACAGCTATCACCACAGAAACCTGGAAAACATAAACCTGCATTGAGAGACCATTGAAGGGCATGAGTTTCAGATTCTGCATGGACCATCTACACACAGTGGTCAGCTGGAATACAAAAGTGAAGAAGTAGTAGTGGGGGCCTCCACTTAAAAGCACGGGACCATGCAGTTCAAGTTCATGGGAGTAAAAAAGCTCTCGTATAAAGGCCCCCGATAAAAGGACTTCAAGGTGTTAGAATATCCGCCTCACTGTGGCCCCCCTATTGAGTTGAAATCCTACTGGAGCAGGGAGTGAAAACAAATACGTGAACCCCAAAGGCGGGACACGTGACACTTCAAAGGGATCCTGCTCCGTGGACCCTCTTCCTCGAGGCCAGTGTGGCATGGCGTTTCGCTCACACCCATCATGAAACCCAAGTCCCATTCCCTTCCTGGTCACTGCTTCCTCCCTACATATCCCCTTTCCCCCCCTACATCCACCCACTGAAGAACACATGAGATCCATTACTGTTTTACTGTCTCAGCACACCATTAAAAGCTCAACCCGGTACTGGGCCTGTAGGGCTTTTGGTCACTCTTAAGCTTCATATGACAGATTTCCTTCAAAATAAAACCGCGATTTCGGGCAGGTGCTTAGACCTGGGTGTCGGTGATAGTTGAAAATGTTTGTATATTTAACCCAGACATATGATTTGATAGTCATGATATCAATAGCAATTAATATATAACTTCAGTATAAGTAGCTTGCCTGGTGTGTCATCTAACCCACTGTACTACATTTGCTGAAAAGATTACTCAGGTATTGTTGTGTCTTCAGAACAGATGCAAGTTCCTAGAAGCCTTACAGCACATTCCCTAGAAAAGCCTTTTGTCTTGTTTCATGTCAGCATACTACTGACTCATTAAACAATTAAAATATTGTCAAACTGAATCACATAACCCCTGAAACACGATCTTGGTCCTGTTTGCTAGCTCTTTCCAGAGGTTAAACAGCTGACTCAGGACTCTCTGCAGCTGGCATTTGTAGAACCGGCATGTCTTGCTGGCTTTCCATTAAAGTGAGGTGGAATAATTAATACGAGTCTGGAAGACATTCCTCTTGCTAGAGGCAACATTCTGGCCCACAGCCTAAACCAACAGTGGGGAAAAAACAGGGCTGACTGCAGGCCAAAGTAAGCCTGCAGATGGGGCTAAGTAACAGCTAAGCTGTGGACAAAGGAGGTGAAGGGGTTGAGTTAGGGAAGAGGGCAGAATGTTTGAGGAACCATGGACTGAATCATGAAGAACTCTGTGTGTGTCCGTCTGTGCATGCTGCCCATTTCCTGTTCATTATGTCGTTGTTGTGCATTTGTTTTGATTACTCACCACTCTCGCTCTTTTCAATGACGTCGACCACCTCGCCCGCTTGAAGGCTGATTTCTGCCGGCTCTTGTTTCTCGTAACTGGCCACCACCACATACTGTTCCAGGAGCATGGGATCCGAACCGTCCAGACCTGGGGTTGATGGGAAAAAACATGCTGTCAGCCAGCTGCCAGCCATAGGTCCACGAGCACGACTGCTGGGCACCCGTTGTGCCATAGGCCACTTTGTCTGGAGAGCTCAGCCAATCACAATATTCACAGGGCTCAGAGCATCTTCCTGAGAGTCTAGCCATAGAGCTGCATCCCCTCTCCAGCCCCAAAAACAAGGGCAATGGAGATGCTGAAAGTCTAAGAAAAATAATCTCCTTGCAAAAAAAAAAAATCAAAATCAATCAGTCAAGTGCAGAAAATCCATCCTGTGTTACTGAAGGAGCCTCATCCTTATTGTCCAACAAAGCTGGGACCGGGTCTGTAGATGCAGGTAGGCACATTCACTCAGTGGAAAGAAGAAGTGCAGCAAAAGAGGCAGCAGAAGAAGTTTAGTAGTGACAGAAAAGTGAGCAAAAGCCAGCTGAGGACAGGACAGTAGAGAAAGGGAGAAAGAAATGGTTTCCCTTGGAAAATAAACCATCTGCTAAAAAGCCTCCCTCTCCTCAGTCGGGGCTGGAGCTGGAGGAAGAGTAGGGGGTTGTGTACGCCAATCGTAAGAGTCGGCACTGGAGGCCTTAAATAGAACCAGATGAAGGGGCTGGAGCTGCACTCAGAGGGATGGCCCTCTGTCTCCATGAAACACTAGAGCTCTGACTACAGCGTGCAGCCCAGCCAATGGAAACCTTCCTTTCTGTACTTCGCCGAGTTAACCATATAAACACCAGCACTGACTTAGTTTTTTTTTCACACTTTGAGCTTGCTTTCATAACCTGGTAAGGTCCACTACTTAACCATGGATTGGTTCACTCTTACTACAGGCGCGCCGTCTTCAACCCAAAATAGATTATTTCATTAACTAAGACACGTTAAGAGCATATGGTGCCTGATGTTGACTGAGCCCTTCTGAAGCCTTAATCATGAAAAATCCTTAAAGCAAGCATAGCTGAACGAACTAAAGCAGATCTAACAAGCGTCAGCTGGATTCCAGACACAAACCCAGCTGACATTCAGTTCACACATTATCAAGAGCTTCTGCTGACCACCAAGTTCAAAGACCTTAACAGAAGAGAGCTGTGCACACTTAAGATCATATCTGTTTACCTTAATACCACTGCTGCAGCAGATACAGCATATACTTTTATAATGTGTTGGAATAACAGCAAATGATCTAAAAACATAGTAGAGATCACAATCAGTTCTCTTGGCTACTTTTACTAACTTCCATCAGTGGCTGTAGTTAGTGAGACGTTTAATTAAAACTGGGCTCTTCAAATCACATACAAAACAAATATGTTCTGGAAAATGGTGTCACAAAAGAAAGAAGAAATGCAAACAAAGCTTAAATAAAAAGCTATTGATAAATTGGTAAACACCGTTTTTTGGAAAGACGGACTCTTTTATCTGGAAGATGGAAAATGAGAACAATACAGTCCAATAGATGAGTGCTTTGACGTTCAGATAAGTAATGATTGAAACAACTTGGATTAAGCTGCCATTTCTCCAAAGAGCTGCCCTGGCGACAGTTCTTCAGACTAAAGATTAACATTTCTCTACCGGGACAATATTTTTGCATTGAATTTGGAAACTTAATATGAAATGTCAAGGGAGCTCATAAATTATGAAGAGGAACTCACAAGCATTAGAATCTCAAATGCGTCAACTTGCCACAGAGTCTGACACTGGATTACTGTGGTTGGGGCTGTGGTTGATGAAGCTTCACGTTATTTGTGCAAGATGTTTTGTCAAACCACAAAGTTGGGTGCAAATACACTGGAAAAGAACATATTATTTGAATTCTGGGTATTGCCTCCTTGTCCTTCAAAGTACAATATGACAGCAACTAACATTAGTAATTGCATTGAAATGTATTTAGACTCTATTCGTGGAACAGTGTGGTGAGTGGTTTGTTTTATCTCGTGGATCAATTAACGCTGATCACCAAAAATGTTGGCACAACAAGAACATCAGATTAGTTCTCTATTAACTATCGACCACATTTCTTCAGTTACACAAAAGTTAGTTAATGTGTGTAGTAGTTAAAGCCACTACGAGTAACTTTGTCCGTTGGCGGCCCCTTTGGACAAAAGCGGTAGTATTTTTACGACGCCAGCTGTCGTGAAGCTGTTTTCTAGCTTGTGTCGGGCGTGCGAGATTCAAATGATCAGGAAGCAATATAGTGCATGTCCTTGTGTTGAAAGTGTGAGGGCACCGGACTCTTTTCGGCTCCGTGAGAGTGGTTAGTGACACAGCATCAACTAATGCCAGTCAGTGCTACACACACCTGATTGCAATGAGTTGATGCAGTGTCACCTAACTACTCTCACGGAGCTGAAAGATTCCATGTCCTCATAGAAAGTGAATGAACGAGAGACGGCAGTTAGAATGGATCACGATGAGGTAATATGTTTATGTTGTTGTAAATAATGACTATTTCAGATCTGATGATGGTGAGGCAAAGTAAACTTTGTTTTAGTAGGCTACCGCTCATTCATTTAGGAGTAAACACTGCAGTCTAGTTCGCTCCCGTGAAATTGTGTATACGTTGCTTGGCAACGCCCTCCCGCCCGTCTACCACTCTCCCTTTTAGCTTTTCTTCATTGCATTTTCTTTTTTTTCTTTGATGGTTCAGCCCCGTTATCAGTCATTATGACGACAAATAACTGTGTCAAACAAGGCTCCCGCTCCCCTTCCCTCACCTGGAGGGATAGACTTCTCAAATCGCGTTGCTGCGCCAAACTGAAATCTGCGACCAATACGGATATGTGACCATAGAGCATGCACGCGCGAACCGAAAATCGGACTGGGTGTGCAACCAGACCAAACGCAGTAATAAAAACTATATAAAAACGTCTTTCTTTGCACTGATGGTCTCGTTTGCTGTTGAAGGTAATTTATGATTATGCGAGGAAACATGAGGCTGTTTAAAAGATATTTAAATGTTACTCGTAGCTGCTTTAATTAAATTAATTTGTGGAATATTTGCTTCTATAAATCAGTAAATTCACATGGCTTCGATAGGCTAAATGTGTTTATATTTCTGTCTTCCACTTTGCTACACTTTAAAAGCCAACATTCAGATATCAATTTTCATCCCTAGTATGAGATTGTAAATCAAGTTTCTCAGCTATCGCCTTCAACAGATTTATAAGTATGCTACTCTTACGCCTTTAAACAGAATTATGACCTGTCAGAATCCCAATTTCAAATAAATATGCTATCCAGGAACTCTTACTGATAAAAAGAGAAATGTCTTCTTTCTTTTTCAACAAAATCATTTTCAAGACAGATCGATTTAAAACTGGTGATCTCATAAATCCTAATCCATGTCAAATTATGTTCATGAATGTGTCTAAAACACGCAATTAACTGCAGCTGTGAGTGAACTGTAAATCTCAGACCTGAGGTGAGTGAGTAAAAAAAACTGCGTCTGTGAAGTCAACAGGCCTGAAAAACAAAAGCTAATATTTCAGCCTCATTCAGGAAATGAAATGTTTTGCAACAGCAGGAAGACGGAGCCAGAGCAAATAGAGAGAAATGTTGGTGAAACAGCCTAAAACAGGATGGGTCTAATTTCCCATGGATTATCTATAAAGCAGAGCAGAGTATAAAATGAACTACAGTATATGAATTATTTCCTAAAATCAGTGTCTCAATAAAACGCATCAGCGTCATTTCAATCAGAAACAAATGATTTAACATGGTTTACAAGTGTTGGTTGACATTTAAGCTCATTGGATAGGGCTCTGGGGATACAGCTGACAAGAAGTACAGTATATAATATAAGGTGTTTAAGAGCTTACTAGAGTGTTTATATGTGTATTATACGGCACATGTATGCATAACGTAGATCTAAAGTATTTATGGGCTTTGAAAAGAAAAGCATTTCTTCTTGGCTAGATAGCCCTATTAGCCACTCTCTGTGTTTATATCTCTCCTCACTCAGATTTATACATGTGCTTCCTGCTCCCACCCTTGCACTCCCAGACGTCCTAAACTCCGTCCAACCCCCACCCCTAGCCCCACTCACCCATCATCAGCGCCTTCCAAAGATGATGACAGTTAGGAACTTTGCAATAATCCATCACCCAGAGGAGGAAACCGGGGAGTCTAGTCTGCCCATTTATACTAAGGAATTTCTGTCTTCGTGAGAGATTATTCAGGACGGAGAGGCATTTTGTGTTGATAGCATAGTTCGCACTGGCCTTTGTGTGTCTTTTAGTGCCATATTTTCAACCCCGGGGTAACTTTATGGGGGCAGATCTGGGTTGAGAGGAGCAAAATTTGGCTAAGTGCGGTGCCTTTGTTTGGCTCATCAGCAGCAGATGTGCAGTTGGATTAGGAAAAGGACACAGGACTGCTGTTCAATGTAGTACAGATGTACGCATGTCATTGAATCAGTATGTGGCCCTGAGGGAGACGGGGCAGACCACAAACAAACAGCACCAAAACTTTCTCCAAGATCACCTTACAGTAAGACAGCGTCCACGAGGCTAAAATCTGTTAAATATCTTAATTCATCTTGTTCTGCAGATTAGCTCGGTATTGTAGGTCTAGAAAAAAGTTTGAATATCACAGAAGTTAAAAGAAAGGAATAAAAAAAGCTGTTAGGAGAGAGATGGAACACTTAGAAATACTGTATCGCCGATGTTACGAAGAATTTGAAACCTCCTTTGATTACATTCATGTTTCCCTATGAGCAGTCTACCTTTTTCTTGCATTTGTTGCTACCTTACTTGTAAAGATAACGCCCCTGACTGTCCATCAGTGTGGACTGTGCATCATGTGCCCTGCATGACTGTGCGTCTTTGTGCGCATGCACATGACACAGGGGCCCACTTGTAAAAACATGGCTCCATGGTGCTACTTTAAGTATCAAACTCGACAATGCACCTTGAGTTTTTTCTTTTTCTACAAAAGGTTTAGAATCAGAAGAAAACTGTAATTTAAGTAATTGGGAGTTAAGACCAATCCTCCACTTCATCAGGTTGCCCTGGGGAATCTGACACAACTATATGTGAAGGAAAAAGCTAGTGCACCAAAGAACAACATACCTTGTCCATGTGACAGGCAAACTGTATTACAAATAAATAAAAATCCATTTCTGATCCCATTCATTAGAAATATGTTTGGCTTGAACATGGTGTTTTGAGCTGGAAGCTAAAGGGTGGCCTCATGAGGTGGAGAGGAGAGGGGAGGGGAGGGGAGGAGGGGGGGGCACTGTGACAAATGGTCACTTATCAGAAACAGAGCGGCCTGTATTGCATCTGGGGAGGTGGAGCTTTAAGTCTGCCAGAGTTAAGTGGTAACTCTGGGAGAAAAAAAAAAAACATTACTACAGTCAGAGTGATGTTAAAGCTGTACCCCTTGAATGTACAGTTATATCTGTGACTTTTAACAAGATCTATCAAAAGATTGTTTTTTTCAAACGCAACATTTGATTTAAAAATTTCACCGACTAGATGAATCTTTGCGCAACTGTGGGACTCATTGTACACTGGAGTCTATAAGGGGCTGGTGTTCATTGAGAGAAAAGCTGCTGAAGACAGAGAAGGGTTGTTAATGTGATTTGGAAGTGCTCGTTTGCCCTAATGATTTCCTATGCCACTTTAGAATCTTATCCATCTGCAAATGCAAACAAACAAAACACAGACCTCTTGACCCACCCACCATCTCTAGCTCGTGAGCATGTTAACCCTTTTCCTGCCGACAACTAGCGTGCAGCCGGACACACACATTCATTCCCCTGCATACAGCTTGTAGACACACACACCCAAACACACGAAGCCTCATGCACACATGCACAACCAACAGGCCCCTGGAGACCCGCAGCCCAAATAAAGACGGCAAGTCTGCGCACATAAACACACTCCTCGGTCTGTGCGCAACACTGAAATGGTTTCCACTTGCCACGTAAACCTCCTCTCTCCAGCTGCTTTTCACATGCACTACACCCCTCAGCGCTCCATTGCTTTCCCTCTCCTACTCAATTTCTAACTGCTCCTCTCCCCTGCTCATCTCACTCTCTTTTCTGAATACAGATTACCACTAATGCCTTAAAGATGATTCGAATCTCCTGAGCCCCTCAACATCCTAAAAAAAATGAAGCAGCAGTTGATCCTATAATCTGAGTTCCACTTGAAAATGCAGACGGATTTATTTTACCAATGAAACTGTTCAACCCTTGCTTTCTTTACAAGTGTATTAATAACATCTCAATAGTATCTATCTTGTCAAAATATGTTTCCTTTTAGGTTTCGGTTATGACAGCAAAGTCCCCAGTTATGTGAAGGACCGTGATTCATGACGACGAGCTTCGGTATCAGCCGTCAATCCTGACACATCTATAATATGTCTGTCTGAGGAACCTTGTGTAGATACAGTGTCTTGGTTATATGATGCTGAGACAATATTGTAGACAGCCCTCAAAACCCTTATTCTTTGGGGCTCTTGAATTGGAAGTCACAGTTGGGGGACAATACAATTAGATATGAGCCAGAATCTTACCGGAAAACATATGAGAGACGAAATCCCTGAGTATATAAAAACAAATACCTTTTTAAAATCACTCCCCCCACACACACACTGCTCTCCATCACCTACTGTCAGTACTGCAAAAATCAAATCAAAAATCAACTCACACATGAAGTGCACTGAATTTAGAGTGACACAAAGGAAGTTAAAACCATTGTGACGGTGACATGATGAGATGATGACAAAAAGATGACGATCTGCGAGTGTGTAAACCCGAGATGTTTCCTGTGATTTCTTCAGCTTGCCAGGTAAACAGAGGTCCTAGCCGACCCCGGTAACCGCTAGCAGCTCTGTGGTAAAGGGCTACATTCCCTTGTACAGGGCAGGGGCTCTGTTAACTCTTAAGGGAGACCCGCACCATGTAATTACGGAAACCATAAGCTGCAGCTACAGCACAAATTCACCGCAGACTCGTTGCACTTTATCTGCTGTCCGGCTTGAGGAGGGAAAGATCAATCTTTCGGCATGCGTTAACCACTAATGTCCAGCATGGGGGACTGACTATGGTGAAGGTTTAGAGATCAAGTATGGAGGCCTCGCGCAGTATGTGCTCCATGTTGACTGAGAATAGTAAATCATCAACAGCACCAGACATAAGAGTGTGTGATCATTGTTTTCATTAGGTAGACCTGATCCCATTGAACGACTTTCTGTAAGAATAAATATAGGAACATATTAGAAACTACAGAGCTGATAACAGATTTAATATCAAACCATTCCAATTAAAACAGCTGAAACTGTGCACTGAAAATGACACGCACCATAAACACAACTTTCCAGGTGCTTGATTTGAATAGAACCAATCCAATATCTTGCACAGACTGAATGTAGGCTACTCGACACACACTCACACACAGTGGAAATACGACAACTTTTCCATTCCACTATGTAGCTGGAATTCCCTGTTACGTAAACCCCTTAATACAACGGAACACATAATGAAATTAGGTTGGGGTCTTATTTGGTTTGGTGGCAACCCCAGTGCATCGCCCGCAGAAAATCAACTTGCAGGTCATCTACTGCAGACATTGGCCGGCCAGCTATGTCATACTGTGACTGTGGCAGATCGCAGGAAGGACTGCATCTGATTGCACGACAGCAACATGTAATTTGGTAATGCGTGTGGGTATTCTGAGACTGCATGCATGCACACAAATACACAACACTTGCACAGCTGTTCGCTCAGCCCCTCTCATACTCTTCCTGCTGCCTCCTACGCCTGTATCCCAATGCTCAGCTGAATCACTCTGTCTTTTCTGTCTCTAACATGTGCGCACACACACACACACACACATCCTGGCAGAGACGAAATACAGCATATAGGGATAAACAGGTGGTCTCGCCCAACCAACACAATTTTCTTAACCATGTATGTTTGTTGTGAGTAATTCAGTCCTATAATATTGCCATTTTCAGGATCGACAAATAAAAGAAAAAATATCCATCCAGCAGAAGCACAGATATTATGTTTTTTTTTATTACAAGCAAGGGCTGCAACTAACATTTACTAACATGTCCATAAATCTGATGATCTTGTCCTCGATTGTAAAATGAAATATTAAAGAAGTCTATTAAAATGTTTGAAAATATGCCATTCTCGGTTTCTCACAGCCCATGGTGATGTCTTTAAAACTGTTTCTTTTGTTTTCGAAAACCAACATACATTTAATTTACTGTCACATGTCACACTGTGACAAAGCACACAAGAGCAAATCCTCTCATTGGAGAAGCTGGAACCAGGGAAATACTTGGCATTTTTGCTGGAAGAATAACTGAAACCATTCGTCGATTAATCAGAATAGTTGCTGTGGCATCGATGGAGACAATGTATCACAACTACACACGCAGCCTCTGGAGCCACACAAGACTTTAAACAACAACAACCTCTCTTCACATAAATGCTGTAGCGCTCTCACATACTTTGAAGTGTTATATATGTTGTAATACAAAAACAAGTCAACTGATCCAACTGTCAAAAGGTAAATTTTTTTAAATAAAATTAGATCCTTACCCGATTTACGTTTGCCGGAGCCTCCACAGTCTCTGAAAAGGAAGCAACACCAGAGAAACATGGTCAGTGTGAGTGAAGGGGCAGAAGAGGTCAAAACATGAATAGGACCTTGATCAGTCCAGTAACTGGTTAAAGCTGAAACCTCTCCCTGGGACCAACCAAACGTAGTTGGCACAGAAGTCACCGGCCAAACCCTCCATGAGAATGCACGCCGAACTTGACCCACTAACGGAGGGAGGGAGACAGGGTGTGATACAGCAACATGTCTGGAGGTCCACAGAGAGTGTGTCAAGGACAGTAACATAATAATCTAACAAATCATCAGATGTTTTAAGACAATATTCTCCCATGCGTGTTTTTATCTGTTTAAATGGTAGGCATGGTGTGTAATGTACGTGAGGGTGTTGCAGCTGCCTCTGTTCATAATAGAACGGCATTTATCTATTTGACAACAGTATCATATCCCCCCAGATAAGTCCCATTCATGTTCAGATGTGAAAGAATCTTTCTGTTCCAAAGCCTGGACTGTAACAAAACATTGAAGGAAAAAGAGCATTTGTGTCAATGAATCCGCTCTGTGCATTCACACTCATTGGGGTCAGAGAGCAGCAATTAGCCATTGACTTTGTGCAGAATAGCTGTACTTTGCTGTGTGCTCCTTTGTGTTTTTTTTTTTTTTTTTGGTCTTTAGTAGAAAGACTGGAAAAGATCATTTGCATAATAGGAAACCTGTCGCTTGTTGGAGAAAATATGACGCTATTATTTAGGTTTGACAGAAAGTCATTCACAGGCAAAAATAATAATAAAAACTTTTGGAGCGATGAGCACGGCGTAAATACATTTAAATACATTCATTAAAGTGCTGTCAGTTCAATTTGAGTGCTTATGCTTAATTCACCGTAATGCAGGTATATAAATGACGATACTTCACGTAACTACTTAATCCAGTTTGTTGGATTTATGATTGGCATTTCAATACGGACCAACATTTTATTTACTGAATGTGTGTACGCATGTTTATGTGTGGTTAGTAGCTTGAGGAGGTGCTGGCTGGCTTGCACGTCCTCATTTAGTTAACTGAGAGGCGGAGAGAAAGCTGTGGTTTGATGCAGATGGGAACAGACACCTGGCTCTCTAGGGAGGCCAGCAGCAGGACTGGAGCCATGGCCAGTTATGGATATGAGTACATGTTTGGATAAACCTTGTCCAGCATTTGCCAGGTTACAGCGTGTTCTTCGACTCTCTGTGTTGCATTGATTCTGGTTAACAAGAAAAGTTTAAAAAAATTTAATAAAAACGTTTTACTATTTTGGAATTTCTGAAGTTGAATTGTATCCTGTAGTGCAAAGAAGCCATTCAACATTTTGGTTTCGCTTTTAAAAGGCCAACAATTTATTTATTTTTTTACATGGATTGGACTCAAAAAATGGAGGTCAGTGTCTGGCAAGCATCATTAAGGGATTTCCCTTGTTCAAGCTAAGCAAAACTTCTTGCTTAATCAAAACATTATTTTTTTCACCAGTAACTATATTCCTCTGTTATGATAAAGTAATGTTTGGCCCAAGGCATCTCTGGTCCCAAATGCATGAACAAATGCAAAGTTATGAGACATTTACAATCACAGATGTAATAGCTCACAGCACAGTTCAGCTTCATTAAAAACATAAATGATATACGATTCTTAATTTTGAAATAAAGAAACAAAGTTTACCGTGACTGTACTGTTGAACTGGATTATGACAAAGTGAAAAACCTATGTTTGTATTGGATCTTAAAGTAATGTTCACACTGTGGAAAAACAATCGCAAAAAAAAAAAACGTGGCAATATGAATTTCATATCTTTCCATAGGATACGACGGGCAGAAAACACAATAAAACATTTATGCTGAGCCAACGTCAATACGGTTGTAGCTTAATAAAAAATGTGTATTGTCTAAGTGGATTATGTATCACCGAAGGCAACTTTAAAACTGTGATTTCACTGGGAGTGGATTGGAAAGCGAACAGTGTCAGTCGTGGTGTTTCTTTAGGCAATGTAGCATAAACTTACAGATCAATTATAATGTTTTTTTTATGGTAACCGTTTCAGACGCTGTCCAGACAAATGAATTGGAATACATGTTAAACTTTTCTGGAGTATATATTTTGAAGCATTCTTTGTTTATTTTGTCCAAATCTGGCAGGGTGGAGATGAAACTGAGGGAAGCGCTGTAGAGGTTTGGGGAGACATGATGGGGATAAAGTAGATGCTTGACCTGGCCTGCTAGCTTGTGACCCTTAGCACAGGGCTGGAATAATACTCACGATACCCAGGGGGAAACTGAGCACACAGCTCTGGCTCTATGCGCTCTCCTCCTATCACCAGTAAAAATCTAATAGATGAGGGGAAGGTAAGCAGGCAAGGAAAATATAGCTATATATCTGACTAACACTATAAATACGCGTTTTAAGACTTTGCGCCTGTGTTTTTACGGGTAGATGCCAAACCTTAAAGCTATAGTGTGTAACTTTTCCATATAAATGAATGCCGGTTACATTCAAGTCATCACCAAAGGAGCTGACACAAAGGTGATTAAGCCTTTCAACTCTCTCTGTCCTTCTCAGTATGGCAGCGTTTACAAACTGGTGTAACCCCCTAACATTGGCGCAGGAGCTCAGATAAATCCCAAGAAGCGGCCAAGAAATGTTTCAGTTGTTGATTCTACTACTTCTAAGAAAAAACCTGGGCGTACAACAGAAGGTATAAAATCCAAGCGTGATCACTGAAGGCTTATCTCATGTAGATTAGGCAACAGTGTTGTTGTAATTACTCTGAATTCCTCATGGGGGTGACAGAAGTTACGCACTATAGCTTCAACGGTAGAGTGAGTCATAGAAGTTAGCAGATAGATATTAAAATTATGATTTCATCACTATGCACACGCCCACACCAGGAGACACAGAATACGGATGTACACATAGAATGCATGGGCTGAACACGTCATTAAAAATCCAAGCCCGTGAGAGTCCATCCTGGAGAATAACCATCTGTTTGCACATAACTGCAGCTCACTCTTTGTAGGTGGGCCTATTAGAAATGGAATGTGTGAGACATTAGTCCTATGCTCACATTTCTCAGCTAAGCCGGAGGACTGAAGTGCCTGCCCTGCTGCATGTGTATACATTACACAGACACTCCTGGCTGGCCTTAGATTAACCTCCACAGGAGTCACCTCAAGCTCGGGGGTCAAAGGGTCGTCATCATTGAACAGGAAATCATTGTGATAGAGAGGATGGGCTGCTTCAGCGCACAGAGAAGGTGCAGTAGGAGTTGCTTTGTGTACATCCTTGAGAAACCAATTAACGCTGCGTATTCAAATCCCCACACAAGCGCAGTAAAAGTGTGGGCCCAAATCTCCTGATTACACATTGATGTCAGGATGAAAGAATGTTACTTTGACCACGAATAAACCACTAATAACTTCCCCAGTGGTAAAACACTGATGTAAAATGAGGCTGTAAAATAAAGCCTTCCAAACAACGTTATTGTCTCTCCTATAAATCAAAATGCATAATTGTGTAGTCAGACTAATCATGTTGCGTTTACACGTTCACAATGTGGGGACTCGTCTCCCATTTGGGGACAAAATTTACAAGGTTAATCATTAAATTCTAGCGATAAGACTTAGTTTTTTGGTTGAGGTTAGGGGGTTAGGAGCACTGCAGTTGTAATTAAGTCGACAGTAAACCTACAGGAAATGAAGGCGTGAATGTTAATGAGTTGTGTGTGTGTTTACTTTTTTCATTACATGCCTATGAAAGGAGTCCACAGTAGCTGCACCATGTTCAATGAGGAATGTGTTTCGACTACTAGTTCCTTACCAACAGTACGATCATTGTTTTGAATGAATTGATTTCATTCTGTAGATTTCCAGTCATTTCTGTCATGTGAATATGACTCACCAGAAGCAAGTCCTTTGACCCATTGAATGAAGTGAGATGGTGTTTTGATCTCTGGTGTCTGTCAGCAAGGAGGGTTTTTCCCCCTTTTCCTGCTCGCTGGTTGAGATTGTTCTTATCTTAAGCTGCAGAGCTAACGCTGTGGTGGATGCTAAATGTCAACATCGCAATCCTGTTTCACACAGAGTCACACGAGCGGTTCTCGTTTGTCAAGGTTGTTTTCAACAAGTCTACAGGGTGTGGAGTAGCTAACAAGTACTGCAGTTATGTGATATAAAGGCGTATAAAAATATTGATGACAAACTACCTCAGAGCAGCTATGATGCGCACAAAGGGGTTTCCTGGTACAGTGCAGACACATAGTTTCGTTGTTATGTGGCACTTAGGAGTGGATTAAGAGAGTTTGTGACCTATGTTATTTACTTGGCTTGTATGAGTCATGTAAAAGGCAAAAGACTGGAATTCATAATGCTTTATTCTGAATAAAGTTTCATTCATAAATTCCCTCATTCAATTGACTGAAATAAAACATATAACCAAGGTAAACTTAATGCAAAATAAAGATTCTGTTCACCAGATCATCATCATGGCTTGACAATTTACTTAAAAAAAAATGTTTATCATACCGTTCTCTATGCAGGTCTCCGTCTGCTATCTCCCTCTGTTGCACCCCAGTGTATCGTCCCCTACTGCAGGCAATTCTAATATCACCATGACAGTCACATCCCCCGTGACCGCCTCTCATATTACTCATGGACCGCTTTGCTCTTCATTTGAAAATTGTTCTGTCTATATTTTACGGGCATTGATCACGTCAATGATGCAATCTCCCGAATGATCACCCGTTAACGAGTAGGCGGGATTTGGAACACTTGTCTGATGAAAACTTTGAGGACAAAGATAGATTTAGGATAGGAATATGAAAATTATCTCGTATGAGGCCCACTGGCCTTGAATTGACTGTATTGATGTATGCACAGGAAGTACACTTCAGCAAACACTGATATTTTCAATTGTGTCCATAGAGGTGCATTTTCCTCTATGGGGTCAAGGTCTCATCCTTTGATTTGATTTTTGCATGTTGTGTCAGTATGTTGGGTCCCATATACTCAGACTCCCAAATCTAGATGTAGAGCAAGACTACAGTGCAACCGAAAAACCCCAACTAACTTTCAGATCAGAAAAACATAAACTGAATTGATTTGGCTGCATGAAAGCTAAAATTTAATTTAAAATTGGGATGATGCCATGGAGAAGATTGATATATGCATCTGCCTACAGGAATAATTCTAAATTGTGCCGTTGCCCTTGACCAAGTTTTTTGGCCTCAGAAGTGCAGATGGTATCCAGGCGCTGCGCTGTGGCTGCACACAGGATGGATCAAATGCAGAGGACAAATTTCCCCACAGGGTTTTTTTTTTTTTTTTAAGTTTAACTCACTTATTAAAACTCTAAAAATATAGCACAAAGCAAAGTCACATTGCAGATGGGGGTGGTGAAAGATAGTTTTTTAATAAACAAGCAGCAACATGAGGCTGACATTGACAATTTAGAAAAACACCTTACGAATGGTGTTTCAAATCTGCATCATTGTCAACTTAACGCTGCAGTGTTGAAAAGAATGATTGATGACTAAAACTTTGCATACTTATTTCATACCTGGCCTGGAGCATTCATTATCAAAGGGAAATATCAACACTTTCATTAAATATCATCTACAGTACATGGACCATAAACAGTCATTTGTGCCGATCAGGACCCAGTGTGTAGGTTTGATGTGAACGGTTGTGAAAAACATGTTTTTATTCTCCAAATGTATTGTGATGTCTATTTTTTATTGAATTGTCTTTAAGTTTTTCTCCAAAAGTTTTCTTTTCTTGTGAAATATTCAATAATGTTAATAGACTGATGTCATAGTTTCAATTGAAACTATTTTTGACCTTTTGATATTGACGTGTTTGTACCTGAGGGGTTATTAGAGGAGACGTTATTCCAGCTAATTTCACGAGCCACTAACTTTCCTCATGATTAAAAAACAGCTTACTCTATCCCAACGTAACAATGTTGACGTATTTATCAGTATTGTGGTTTATTATAAATAGTAAGGTTCATTAAGGATATTAGAGATAGAGAAATAACTGTTTGCGTAGTCTTTGTGCATCTGTCTGTCAACAATTATTATCAAAAACTCAGTTAGTTAACTCATTCTGTGCCCACATGCAACATCTGCCTCATATCAGTGCGACATGATAATGTGTCTCAGCTTATTGTATGGCTCCCTCTTGTGATGGAGCAATGTCACATAAATTTATTTTTTTATTTTTTCAGAAATGTTTGCAGTGTCATCTGTTGGCCGATAGATGGCAGTGGCAGATAAATGTCATTGCCTCACTGCTGGTGCTTATAGCTCATGGCTATTAGTAACCTCTAAGACTAATGGCAAAAATAGCAGTAAAATGGATCTGAATCATGTTTTATGGTGGAAAGAATGTCACCAGTATGATTGGCATTTTAGTTCATCACAGCAATAGATACATGATAGGCTGATTGGATAAAGGTTTAACTGTGTTTTATACAGCCAGTACTTGTTTACGTACGTATATTACTTGACAGGAGCAGCAGGGACTTTGTTGAACTCTGCCATTATCCCCTAAATAGAAAATCTGTTATCCTTTAAGCTGTTTTCAAATTATTTCCAAACATCTCATTCCTTGTTTTGCCTAAAATGTAATGAAACAGCTCACAAAGTATGTGGAAACTTTACGGCTGTAAACAGTCCTTTTCCCCAACCTAATATAAACAGTTAAACACTAACAATTAATGTTTATCCAGCGTACCTCATTGCGTCACAAGATTAATTTATTTGCGATGTGGCAAACTTGCAAAACAACAGATTAACAACCTTAAAAAGTTATTTTGTAATGGTCCAGATTCCCCCAGTAGTAGTGAGTGACCTGAGCACTTGTGTGGCGCGTCTTTTGGACATCTCTGTTTAAACTGCAACTGGCCTGTCTGGGAGACTGGGGGAGTATTTCACTTTGAAGAGGGATTAACATGTATGGGTGGTGGGGGTTAGAGGTAAAGCAGCCAGGCCTGCTAGTGCAGAGACCACTCAAGATGTTACTCTACCACACTGTTCTCCTTGAATGTGTTGTTGGGAAGCGTATATTTGAGGAGTTAAAATCCATATCTTAGTGTGTGTGGGGGGGAGGGATTCTGTCACAGATGTACTTCAACTGAACATAAATCAAAAGGACAAAGAAGAATTCAGACGAGAAAAAAGTCATCTAGCAGCCGGTCTGCAATTACTCCCACACGCAACTTTGAACTGAGTATGATGAATGACTGAGCCGGAGAGTTTTATCTAGCTCCGAGAGACTTGAACTCAGCTGCACTTTCACTGACACCGCTGATCCTTTACGCATTTCTTTTGAAGGTTCAGGTGTCAGCGCCCAGAAGTCATGATTAATAAAATGCAGTGCCTCTCAACCAGCCTCAATCAGTCATCTCTGAGACACTGCAAAGCCTCTGGATCAAGACAGGTCAGTGCGGGTGAAAGACATCCAGTCCTCCAGACTCCAGCTGCTGAACCCCACACGCACACGCACACGCACACGCACACGCACACGCACACACACACACACACACACACAGTCCGCTGCTGTGGCCTGTGTGACGAACCCTCGGAGGGATTCGATTGGTATCAAACTGTTCTATATAACAGAGATAATGCTAATGCTATTTTTTTTTGTTTTTTAGAAACTATTTCTAATGCACCTTCAGTTGGCACTCCCAATTTCCTGACAATACAATGACAATAAAGTGTATCTCATCTCATGACATTGATAGCCCAATGATTTGTATGCGTTGAAAAGATACTCACTCTTTGGGAGGGTTGAGATCCTCTGACGTGGTCTCAAAGAACTTGAGTACCTCCTCACTTTGGGAAAGGTGGGAGGGAAGCTTCAACAGATTCTGTAGGAGTGAGAAAAGGGAGCGATGAAAGCTATACATACTTAAATGGTTACGTGTGTTTTTTTTAAATGCAGTAGTTTGGTTTGAATGTCCGTTTACAACACTTAGTTATCGTACAGTCAGTCAGAGCAGAGGACCGGGGCGGAGATGCGGAGAGAGGGTGTGGAGGGGAAGGAAGAAGGCTATGACTGAGCTCTTACGGTGAGGGTTAAAACAAAGGGAAAAACACAGAGGTGATGTAGTGTTACCACCGTCTGTCTCAGCTGCATACACATTCAAAATGTGATGTTTCAGCCCTCTGAAAAAAATAAATCTTAAAGGCACATTTCATTATTTAGTCAAGTAATCTAGTGTTGTTCTCTTTAAGCTTTCTGACCTTCACAGCGAACCTTTGTACCCCTAAATGAAAACTGCTGAAACACTTTGCAACGCACACACACACACACACACACACACACACACACACACACACACACACACACACACACACACACACACACACACACACACACACACACACACACACACACACACACACACACACACACACACACACACACACACACACACACACACACACACACACACACACTCACACTCACTCACACTCTCTCTCTCCCCTCTCTGACCAGATGAACGCAAGAGCTCCAGGTAGCAGTCTGCACTCGCTACAACTACACTCCAAGTCTGCTGATTCATCCGTATATTCTCTAGATTCCGTGTTACCCCTGTGTGCCCCTGTTTTCCTCCTATCCTTCATAGGCTGGCTGACAACTATTTACATTGGTGACAGGAAGTGACCAGCGCAGATAGAGCAGTTGCTTTCCTGTTGAGGCTGGTTGGGGGGGGGGGAGATAAATGCTGAGGGCCAAGCCCGGAAACACGGTGGCAAATTGTTTATGGAGCAGGCAGCAGAGCATTGTCACAGTATAGTCCTGGAGTCATTGTGGGAAACCCAGCCCTTTGTTCTTACTTTGCAGTAATTATCCAGGTGCTTCAGCCTCCTGACGGCTACTTCTCGTATCTGACTCCGGCGAAACAAGACTTTACCTGAGGAAAGGCAGAGCAGTGTCAGTGGTACATAAATGATCTTTTTTTTTTTTAAATGTAGCGTCTGAAACTTCAGATCATCAATATGATGTTGATCCTAAATGGCAGGTGGGAATATAATATTTTAAGGTTTTCGCCCATTCATTTATCATGTACAGTCTCTCTCCAAAGCCCTTCCTTTTGAGTTTAGTGTTTATTTGCATTTGGCTCTTTTATTAGACATGACACACTAAAGAAAAAGTAGCGTACATGCATATTAAATAATGAAGAGTTGATTTTATAAACAGAAGAACTCCAAAGAGTCTACTAAACTTCAACATTAATGAGCAGTTGTAAAAAGTTAGGTTTCGCCCTGTAAAAGTCCTGGGCTTTTATAACTATCTCTGGAGAGTGGCTGCTAATGTCAGTGTCTAAAAGCACTGTGCATGCTGATGTGTAAGGTCTTGGGCTTTCAGAGGGATCATAACAGCTCTGGCCAGACTTGAGCAGTAAAGCTTGTCTTAACAAAGGACCTCTTCACTGCTCGCCTCTGCGCTGCCCTACAATGACTTTATCACATTAGACAAATCCCTCTCTCTGCTAGCCTCCTACTGCCCTGGCACACCAAAAATTGATGTGGCATGGGTGGAGTACGGCATTTAATAACACAATGCAATGTGGTAGGCCATGGTATGGAGTATGTAGGAGTACTAACAAACATCTGTTGTGTGCGAAAATGTCGAAGGACTTTCTTTTTGTTTATACAAAAAGAAAGTTTAGAACTCTTGGATTTTATTGGATTAAAAACCTAAAAATAGATTTGATGTTTTGTTGTGAATCGTGTTCAGCACCTGGCAAAAAGGGAATAATCCTCTTTTTGGGGTCCTTCTGTCCTCCATCAATTGGGAATTGGTCGAGGATTCGCATCTGCAAAAAGTAAAAGGAAAAAGTTAAGAGTGACACAAACAAGTGTTGTGCAGCACATCTCAAAAACCCGTATTTTTGCCTGCTATGCAACAATGAATGCTAATTGAAATGGCGCACAATCATTATGGTGTGACTGCTTGATGGCTAAACCGCATGAACTGCCACAAGTTTATCAGTCTATCAAAGTTAAAAGTGGAGGAATCGGAGATGAGAACGGAAACAAAAATGGGGGTCGCAAACTCTCCTGGAACAGTCAACCTCCTTGTTACGGTACATGACTCCAACACGGGATGTAATTACATATGGACTGAAAAGCTACTGTGTCGTGTAACCACAAACAGTTTCACTTTGATCTCTGAAGCAGCAGACAAGGTTACATCACCCACACTTATCTGGAAAAAAAGTTAAAAGCAAGTTCTACTTAAGGAGCTTAGAAAGCGATCATAGGACATAATGATCCCTTTGATGTTACCACTTGATAAAATCTATAGAAAGATATATAACTCGAAACAGAACTAAATGATACAAGCATACTGTGCCGAGTCTTTTATGATGACAACATAAAACAATTACTCTCAAAGTAGCAGTTTGCAGCTGTCTCAGCAGGCTTCTCTCCTCCAATACATGTATATTGTGTGTGCATCTGTCCCTTGTCTACGAGGAACATGTGGTGTGCTCTGTATGATGTATGAGCATGTTTAGTCGGGTGCTGAAGAAAACATGCGTCGCAAATGTGATAAGTGTGTGTCTGTATGGCGGACAAGAGGTTCTGGTTTCCTCTCTGAATAAATCATGGCAGTGTATGCCATTAACACACACAGGAGAGCATCCTACAGTTACAGCAAGCTCGGGGAAAAAACATCCAGATGGTGGCGCGCCTTTGTTCGCTCTGCCGCGCCTTGTTCCAGATGTGCTCCGTTGAACAGCAAAGTCAAACTGAAGCACACTCATCTGGGAGGAGAACAAGGCTGAGGAGACTAAGGTCTGGGTCTAAACCAGGCCAAAAACAACCAGGTGGACACACAGAATCAAGTTTGCAGGGTAAAGCTGGACCCACTCTGTCTGGGCATGGAGGAGTTGTTTGTAGGACTTCTAAAAAGGAAGAGGTGGTTTGGTGTCTCCTCTTGTGGTCGTCTCTTTTTCTTCTGCTCTTTTGCTGCCTTTGCTAAATCTCAAAATGTATCTAGGGGTGTGGGATCCCCCCCCAATACACCTAAGAATATACACAGCTGACAAGAAATGGGTTCTTTTGAAGAGGACCCCAACCATTATTGTGGTTAAAGGGGCAAAGTAAAAGAGCTGAGTATTAAGTACAGCCATGGTTAACCACACCTGCACTTAAACATGCACAACACACGTGCGCTTTGTGCTATCCTAAAAAAACTGAGAAGGCAAGAAATCTTATATGTAAACAAACCAGGCTGTTTTTTTTCTATGTATAATACTTTGGCAATAATACAATTCTACATGGTAAGCCCCCAAAACACCCATTTAATGTAACAACCGTTTTTTTTTGTCTGACACACTTGTATCTACACACTTATACTTCCTCTAAGATGGGAGCTTTCACTCAACACATTCAGGAACCAGGTCGAAGTCAAGGAGCTGTGGTGACATCAATGCCTGGCTACACTCACAGCTCAACGGGACAGGTGTGAAAGCTGTTTCTATGACAACAGACCTGAAACAACTTGGAACAAACCTGTGGGTGGGTGAAAATGTCTCACATTTCATAGACCTTTAATTTCAGTGGCTTCACGGACCCGGGATTCTGTACTTACACTATACTTAATCCCTAAACTCTACACAGGGTACTAAGCCAAGTGTTCCCACTGGAAAAATGAACATGTCAATGTGGGAACAGGTGCTATGATGTAATGGAGTTTCCCAGTCTCTTCTTCTTACACACATGATTATCAGTGTTGTGAATAAAAAGTCCTTGGAAAGAAAAAGCAATAAACACTGTCTCAAACATATCTCTATTATGGAACAATAAGATTGTGGTTGTGGACATGAATTATGGTGCTGGGAGTAACCCAAACAGCTTCTGTGCACTGTAATGATCTTCATTTAAACTTAATTGCACTCACAGGAGTGTGGGGGGGGGGGCAGACAAAGAGACATTGCACTGAGAAACAGACAAACAACCCATTCTGATAGGAATCTGGAAACGGGGGGAGTTTGGAGGAGTGTTTGAGTGGGAAAACATGCTGCTTGACAGTTTGTTTACTGCAGAGAGATTGTGATGCAAGTGCTTTCTGTCACAGATGTATCATGCATGTTGTTGTTACGAAAGCTTCCAAGTCATCATTATCAGAAATGTCTCCTCCTAGTACTAATGAGTTGCCGAAACACTGACTTGACACATTGAATTTGGTTTACAGGTATACTACACATGTATATGAAAAGAGGAGAGAACTGTGTGGGACTGTATCTGACAAATTGCCTCAAGTGACATCACATGAGTCGGCGACAGTTGGGGCTGAAAACTATGAAAACAAATAATAATTCTGAATCTAAATCAGTGCAGCACTTTTACGTCCCTCCTTTGCCTGCTAACTCGTACGTTTTTGTCAGTTTCAGGAGAAAAATAACCCTGTGAAAGACACATATTTTGTTTGGGAATGTAGGCCAGACAAATCTCCACACAGACTGGGTAGAGCTGACCTAGTCCAAATCCCCCAATCCAAAAATAATGACAACTAAGCGGGTTTTTGCCCAAAAGGAAACCAGGCCTGCTTGCACACAACACAATCCCCTTGTGGAAGGCTATGACCCATGTTCTCTCTCCATCGCTGTGGTTGAATAATGAGGTGAGGGGAGGGGGCTCACTCCCTTCTCTCTGGCGGTAAACTCTGCTTGACACACTGACCAATTCTGCTCACGTCAAAACAAATGCGGGTCAAAAAACATTTCCCTCTGAGTCCAGAAACTGCGCTTGATGGAATGGAATTCAAGGCTCAGCAGTATTCAACATGAAAACAAATGTCTTTAAAAACAAGGAGTCCAAGTGCTTAACTCTGCACATGCATTACAAAGAACAGGCTTCACTTGAGGTCAGCAGATGAGACGCTAAGAGGGAGGCAGATAAGCTTCCCAGAGGAGCAGTTATGAGTGATGTCTATTGCATGGGAGAGGTTTGAAACATTAGCAGTGAGTGCACTTTTGGACATCCATTTGGTAATGAAAATGGATACTTAATCTTTAGAAGACAAAACGCAAAGCTGCATGTTGTTGACAACCAGCTGAATAGGTCTGATGGTGCAAATGCTATGAATAATTGGCCTCTGTTTAAAAGGCGTTTCTTGTTCTGTGACCTTACTTGGCTTTTCTGAATTCTCAATTAATCGTTATGAGATGAGATCATGGTCACATTTGTCAAACCCCTTGTTCATCAAATGCACTTCTCTCTGTCACCTTCTAGTGAACACAAAAGAGGCAATTGTCCTACGAAGACAGAGAACTATGCAGGGATGTGCAAAGATCGTAGGTGTCAGTTGGCAGACGCACAAACAATGGCTAAGTTCCAGCATAGGAGACAACTCAGTCTCAGTTAAATAGCAATCTTATCTAAAGTTCAGAGGGAAAGCATCTTTCTTCCAATGTTCCAAAACTGTTCATTACCCACCCCCCCCCCCCCCCCCACCCCCCCCCTCCCCAACCTTTTCCTGGTCACAACTTCCTTGCATAAATTGGCCCTTGCATTACATAAACTACTTTACATACTCTCTTCGAAGAGCTCACTGGCTATACTTATAATCACAACAAAACTAAACAAAAATAACAGTTGCAACCTGCTAACATGCTATCTCACCCAGTAGTTGGAAAAGGCTTTTGTCTAATTTTCACAACTCTTCAATCCAAAATTATTCTTATAGTATGCAAGTGTGCCGAGTTCAAGACACTTCATCTTTCCCCTATATGTTCATATAGGGACTAATAAAACACGCTGTCCCCACCCATTCTTGTATGGACAGCTGCAGACTTTTTGTTCTTCACGGATTGCTGTGGCCAGACAAACACACCCCGGCAGCAGGGATCTGTGACAAGACTAATGTTTACAGAGACAGGAGAGAAGCTCTGTTTCCATCCAACAGACCAGGGTAGAAATGTTCCTGGCTATTAGCAAGAGACCAGAGAACAAAGGGTTTCCTCTGCTGCCTTTAACACAGCCAGCCCACCAGAGCCACTCCTCTGTAGAGCGCAATCTGGCAGAGAGGGTTATCAGAGACGAGCCCAGACCAGAGTCTCTTTAGGTTTCAACCCCTAACACTGTTTCTTAGGCTACGTAGCTGTTACAATCCTTCTAACAAACAACTAACTATGGTATAACTAACTATATAATAGTATATATACAATATAGACAAGCTAGCCCGCCTGTCTGGTTGATATGTAAACTTAAAGATGTAGTCAGCGATGCTGGGGAACTCTTGCGGACAACATCACTGAGTCAAAATCAATGGATATCTCCTCATGATCCGATAACTGTGTGCGTGCTGAAAAAAAGTGTTAATACACAGCCTCTGTAAACTGGCATGTTGCTAGCTATGGTGGACCACCTTTGTTATACCCTTTGTTAACATGCCAGTTTACAGAGCCTAGGCTCTGTGTTAACCCCTGATTTGTTTTAGCCACACACACAGTACATACAGACAGTGGATTATTTAGAGACATTCACTGATTTTGACAACAAAAGAAAATCGACAACAAGCGTTCTCCAGAACATAGGAAATGCAGGAGCTTCACTTAATCCCTTAAAAAATCCCGAGGCATAACTTTGCCCCATGCTGTATTCTACATTCATTCTAACTGAGGTCGTGTTTTCCTTCCTGCATCTGCCAGACTGGATTTCCCCCATTTCCCTTCTTTTTTTTTCAAGCAGGCTCTGGGTAGCCTTCAATAAGACCTTTGACTGAGCAGCTGAACAGAAAGACGTGACCAAAAGGTCAAACTGGCCTCACATAGTTTAATATGAAGAAGACATACTGCCATTCACAAAACACAATTGAAAGGCTCAAAGCTTTACTGAGAGACAGTAATAGTATTTAGGGGGTTTACCATACCTGTAGGTCAAAGAATTTGCTGTATCTCCTGTAGATGATATGGGAAGTGGAGTCTGAGTAAGTGACGTTGATAAGGTACACCTAGAGAAGCACAAACAAAAAGAGGCCCATTAGGAACAAAGTCACTTTGTCAAAGACGCCACGGCACCGCTTAAGCTTGACTCCCACAAATGACACAAAGTGCATTCTCTCTGGACTTAACTTCAAAAGGTCGCCAAAGGTCAAATAAACTCATTAAGTTGGTCTGTTTCCATCACACATTAGAAAGCCATCAAGGGGCAATAGATTTAAAGTAGTATGTCATTAAATCCATGTATAATGAATCACATTTGTTTTTTATAGAAGCTGTTTGAATGTAGTGGTTTTAAAATGTACTGATCATTTGAGTCATGACAACAAAAACCTGCAAAGTTGCATTTCAGTTCCTTGCCATTATGTCAACAACGTACAGCATGTCTGTCTATCAACAGGAAGGAAGAAGGGCTGGAAGTGTTAACTGGAATGGCAATATCCTTTCCTTGGCAGACATCAGTAATTATCAGAACCAAACACTGTTGACGGAAGTTTTTTCCAAAGTAAATTCTCTACTTGCCTCAACAATACAGGGCCAACAAACTTTTGTGTGTGCCATGAGGTTTGGACAGAGGTGACTGCACATAATGTAGTTCCATGTAAGCACAAGGCTCCAAAGCAGCATTTACAAATATGGTGGCAATCTGCAAGGACATCAGTTACTAGTTTGAAATGCAGCATGCTTTCTCCACACAGTTCGTTACAGAAAGGGTATGTAGCAAGGCAGAACGAGTTCTCCAGCAGTTTGCTAATTGGATACAGACAGCAAGACCAAACGCTCAGTTTGGCTCAAAGTGAGGGTGTGTGAGGTCAAGATACATCCCAAAAGAACCAACAACCCTTTTTATGTCATTATTTATGCAACATAAACCAATCTGAGAATCAATCACTTTTATGATGTCATTCTTATGTAACACTCAGTAACATCAGGAATTGATTGTGATGGTTACAACAAACATAACTGATACCTCGTGAGCCCATTGCAAGTTCATGCGAAAGGATTACATTCTTTACAGCGGATTCAAATGCAAATTTCTGTGTAGGCTCATCTGCATTCAATTCCAGTGACTGGTGATATATAGTCACATAATTTACTAAATATTTACTTGTCTATACAGGAGTGGAAAAAACGAAAGACTTGTTATTATATGAACTCATCTCTCCAGAAATGATCCTGTGGCAATGTATGTAAACAAGGATTAGTTGCCATGCAGTGCCATGAGTCCCTGGAAGGAAGTCACACTTGAACAGTGGGGACAAAAGACAAAGGGTTGCTTCTTTCCTCTCTCAGACCGGATAAGCATTTTCAGTTGCTTAGCTCATAGATAATGAGATTTTTTTTCTTCCTCTTCTTCCCTCTTGGGGACTTCCAAGTCGAACCTCACCTCCGGGTCCTGTCCCAAGGGAGCGCCTGTGCCCTATGTTTAGTGGCCTCTGGGAGCCTCTCTCAGCAGGAGATGGATGATGCAATTGATCCCAACTCTCAGGTTAATTAATCCAATTGTACCTGATGGACTAATTGATTTTTGCAGGCCCGCAGAGACATGTCCCATGCTTCATCCAATTTGATTACTTAAGTCGGTAAAATAACACCAAGAGTCTTGAAAATGCTTACTAACAGGTAGAATGTTTACTGTGTTCTTAGCTTAGCAAAGAACCCCGCTCTGAGCTGCTCCGACCCGCTCTACTCGGTGGAAACGAGGCATTAGATGCACGTACTGCAGCTAAAACACAGTTGTTAAGATATATTTCTCTCTTGTAATATTCAACATTGTTGACCCATCCCTTTCTCTTTGTGTTCAGTTTAGCACTTGGTGTATTCTTTTCTGTCTTTGTCTGTATGCTAAGCATTCAGTCCCCAGGCTATGAAAGCAAGACATGAAAATCCACCGCCTAAGGCTGTTAAAGTCAAAGTATTTCTCTTTCTATATGCATGAGCCATATCTCAACATGGCTGAGTTTTAAAGAACAGAAGATCAAACATCAGCAATCTAAACTCCAAGAGAGATTTACCTGCCAAGTATCTGAATGTCATAATACACCCGTTGCGCATGCTCTGCCTTTGCTCAAGGGCGGTCTAAACGGTAAACATGAGGAACAGGTAATACATATTTTATGAGGAACAGGAAATACATATTTCACAGGCTGACTATAGATACTCACCAAACCCTCGCACTGACATGTTCAGGTAATCATTCTTTTATTAAGTTTGTTTTAATTGTGTGCTTTAGGTATCTATGACTTTTCATATGTCTAAAAGTGAACATGTACTTAACTATTCTTATATATAAACTATGTAGCTTATGTTTTACACACTTGTGTTCATTTGGGGAGTTGTTTTATACTTATTTAATCAGAAGAGAACATGTAGATGTTCTAATTTGGGTCTTCGTTTAACTTTACACCTAGTCTAATTAATTAATTTCCCTCGACTAATCCCTTAAATCTTGTTTAAGTGATGTTTTCTATCGAAAATTGTTTTGTGCCTTTCAGGGTTGGAGGCAAAAACCTGTTTGACATCAACAAATTTCCTAAAAAAGGAGACTTAACTAATACTGTCTAACAAAGGAGACTTAACTAATACTGTCTTAGGGCGCTTTCACACCAGATGGTTAATTTTGTCGGCTTCCGTGGTTCACACGAGATTAGAAAATGATCCATTGGGGCTTTTTTTCACGAGTTTCAGTTTTCTTTCACACCAAGGGGCTGTTGCACTAAACCAAAATAAGAGATTAGGCTGGGATATTTCTATTGTCCTGGCCTACTTAAGCCAAGATTTGGTTGCACAAAAGCACAGGTACATCAGTTATGGAGATGTATCCTTTACATTTAGCCTGGTCCTGAAAAGGAGTCTGACATACTAGATAGATAGATACTTTATTTATCGACATTCCTTTATCAAAAACATACACATAGTCCCATAAAACACATGATAAGACACATACAGTTAAAGACAAAAACCTCTGTACTTAAAGTTCAGGTGTGCAAAGTGCATAGTCATCAAAAAGTCAAGTAAAAGTGTCAGGTGGGGTGAGACTGTCTGTGTCTGTGTGTGTGTGTGTGTGGGGGGGGGGGGGCTTATTTGACTGAGGAGTATCCTGTGCCGCTCAGTCCTACATCGCATGGAGATGAGCCTGTCGCTGTGGCTGCTCTTCTGACCTGCCAAAATGTTTAGAAGTGGATGGCTAGAAAGCTTATTGTTTTTTTGTGTGATGTATTTTGATTTCAATCGAGCCCGGAGACAGTTGTTCTTTGTTTGTGTTCTTGTTGTTAAAAAAATTGAAAACCCAATAAATAATTGAAACAAAAAAAGAAGTGGATGGCTGTCGGATGCCCCACTCTTTCCTCCTCACGCATCTCTCTACCACTGTCCCCACTGGGTCCAGCCTTAGCTTGTCTAGCCTTTTAATGTGTTTGTCCGTCATGCTGCTACCCCAGCATACTGCACCATCAAGCAGAGCACTGGTTTACCACTGGCTGATAACACATGTACAGCATGTCGTATTAAAAGACCTTAGCCTGCGGAGAAAGTAGAGCTGGCTCTGCCCTTCCAGGTAAAGGGCATCTGTATTGACTAGCAAGGCATTGGGGAAAATGGGCCATCTATTCCATTTTGCATCAGTAAATATGTGATTGATCCCGGGGTCTACCTCTGAAAGCTTTGGGTTGGCACTTGACAGAATAACTTACACCTGACTTCACATAGCAGCCCCTTTTTATCCTGGATTGGCGTATGTGCAGCTATGCAGATTAGACTAGGTCAAGGCTGGCTTTATCAAATCTGAATTCCATTTTTGTGAAAAGGTCCCCTATAGTTTCTTCCGGTCTGAATCAGTTGAGGTGCAGCAAACCAAAATACAGCCAAGTGAGAAAATTCATTTCACACATTGGTCAGATGTGTCGGGGGCAAGGGGGAACTTGGTACCTGTTCAGGAGTAGTAGTTCTTTGTTTTGTTTTATGTTTTGTTTTATTTACCAACATCGAAACTGACAGTCCTAAATGTTAAGAATCCACTCCGTGAAGAATGTTTTAAGACAGCGGCGTAAGTGAATGGTGAGGTGGGTTTGTGAGTGACTCGAGTGCTGCGAGGTTGAGTGAAATGAGCCAGTCCTGTGAGGAAGGTGAGAGGAAATGTACAATGAGTTTATAGATAGTTATGCAGCTCTTCCACTTACTGTGGTGTTACACTTGAACAAAAGAAATGTTCATCAGTGAAGAAAGCAAAACAAACATTTATATTGTCGCAAAAAGGGAAGATTCAGATTTCCATCAAAAACAGTGAAAATAGACACATCTGGGCTTCATCTGCATTGTCAGGGCTCTCATTTGGTCTGCACCAGAGTGGGATTGCTGTGAACTTCACTGAACAAACAAACCGCAGCAAAGACAAAAAAGCACCCGAGTTTGTTTCAATTGAACTAAACGCGGAAGGTGTGAAAGTGCCCTCAGCTACTTGCAGAACTGGAACTTTCTGCAACCTAATGTGATAAGAGTTAACATACTATATATAGACTTATACTGTTGATAATAATTTTGCTTCCTAACAGGAGCTATATGGAGAAAAAAAAGAGCATTACAGATCAACAAATCTGTAGTTATGTCAGATTATTTTGGGATGGGATTCACCCCTGGCTAAAGCAATATGACATTGTTACATGAACGACCACTGTCTCTGCATCCCATCTTCTACCAAAGTTTGTGTCTTTTAACCCCGACAACAATCTTTCCATGACCTTTTTTCACCTAGAACAAATTATTTAATAACTTATAGCTTTACACATGGCAGTGACAGTTGAAGAAGGCGTTCTATGAAGTCCTTTCATTTACATGGGTGATGATTTTGGATTATACTAATATCAATATATCAGTGTGTGTCAGATTGATGATGTGATAATGAGAAAACTATTTTATTCTTCACTGCAGAGTTTCAATGGGGAGACAATTCAAAGTAAGAATGTCCTTGCTGTTGGGAGCTCTTCTCGTGGCTGTCTATCTCTGGAAAGATTCTATTGACATTAAAAACCATAATCAGCAAGACGACGTGGATAGTGCCGGTCAAACGGGGGCATTCATCAAAAACCAGACCTTTAGCTACACCTGGCCAAGATGTCAACAAGATGTGTCTGCTGCAAACATCCCAGGCTTCAGTGGTCTTTCTGATGACAATAAAAATGTCCTCTACTATCGCCACTGTCGCCATTTTCCCATGCTACTTGACATTCCTGACAAATGTGGAGGAGCTGATGAGTCTGAAGACCTTTTCCTTCTGCTGGTCATAAAAAGCTCCCCTGTGAACTATGAACGCCGAGAGGTGCTGCGCAAAACCTGGGCTGCAGAAAGATTTCACAAAGGTGTGCAGATTCGAAGAATCTTCCTCACAGGAACGATGAAGGCTGGTTTAGAGAAAGAGAGAATTGACCAACTCCTCAAACTAGAGCAGCGGACCTCCAATGACATTCTCCAGTGGGACTTTAATGATTCATTCTTCAACCTCACCTTGAAGCAGGTACTCTTCTTTGAATGGATGAAAAAAAACTGTCAGCAAGCTCGCTTCCTGCTAAATGGCGACGATGATGTCTTTGCAAACACAGACAACATAGTCACGTACCTCCAAAGCCTAAAGGACAATGACGGAAGCAAGCACCTCTTTACTGGATATTTAATCACCGATGCGGGCCCCATTAGATGGCAAAAGAGCAAGTATTTTGTTCCAATTCAGGTATACAGGTCAGACTCATACCCCCCCTACTGTAGTGGTGGGGGCTTCCTCCTGTCTGGCCACACAGCGTTAGTCATATACAACATGTCCATGTCCATACCGATGCTTCCCATTGATGATGTTTACATTGGGATGTGTCTCGCTAAAGCAAATCTCACGGCTGTTTCTCATACGGGTGTAAAGACGCATGAATGGACCATTCCCTCTGACAAAGATCAATATGACCCTTGCTACATTAAGGAAATGCTACTCATACACAATTTCCGTCCATGGGACATCCATCTTATGTGGCACAGACTAAATGAGCCCAATCTGAAATGTGATAAAATAAATGGATCAGAGACGAACCAGCTGTAATTTACAAGTAAAGGAGATTGTTAAAACGAAATAAAAAACTAACAGATGTACTGGGAAGCACACAGGTCTGAACTCAGTACTACTGAGTCTGAAGCTCTCATGTCCTGAGTAAAAGAATGCACCGCTGCAGCGTGGATAATACGGCATAGCCCCTCCGGTAGTATAACAGGGCCAAGCAGCAAATACAAGAGCTTTCATCAGTGGGTCTTGTGCTCAATCATCATTGTTTTAACTCACTTTATAAAAATAGGAACATAACAGACAGTTAACTAGATACAAATCTTATGGAATACAACTTTAAAGATCCCATATTATGCTATTTTTCGGGTAGGGGAGAACGGGGGAATGTGAGACATCGGGTAATGTGAGACACCCCCTGTATCTAGGACACGGAACACATTTTTCGTCATGTGAGATATATGTTTTCAAGAGTTTCTCCTTGGCCATAAAAGAGAGGACCTCATGGTGATGTTGTAAGCATGTTTTTTTTTCACAAAAATATTTTTTTTGTATGTAAAAGTAAATTTTCTTGCTGTCAACTTAATCGATTGTTGTGCCAAATCAAATTGATTCAGGTAGAAAAACTTCTATCACACATGTTGATGAACTATCAACATATGAAACCACGTGATGATGATAACTGAAGATTAGCCTGAATTGTTGAGAGAGGTAGTTTTTTCTCAAATTGTGGCAGTGGGGTAAAGTGAGACAAATGCTGTGGGGTAAAGTGAGACAGTGTCTGTGCCCCCTTTTTAATGAATCCATTATATTTGAGGTAGCAAGGAGACTAGTTTGAAAAGACAAAAGACAATGTGGGCTAGAGGTGGGGGTTGATGGTTGAAGGGGTGTCAGCAAGGGCATGGTTTGGCACGTATGTATGTGGGGGACAGGAGAGTGACCTTTAACATCAATAGACTAAGAAATATGCCTTTATTCAATGAATGATCCCAATAAAACAAATGCAGAAAAAAAGACTCAAAAGATGGAAAATGACAGCTGGGTTGACTGTAGACCCAGCTGTCATTTTCCATCTTTTGAGTAACAGTAACAGTAGTCCTGTTCTGAGTCCCAGACTGTTCTGGTTCTGATTGTCCTTTGCTCTGACCCCCAGACACTAGTTGGCTCTAGGGGTCCTGTGTTCTGACCACCAGACTGTGTTTTAATCTAACTGGTTCTATCTGTCATTTGAATGTTAATTTATGAATATGAATTATATGTTGTATTTGATCAGAGGTACTTTCAAGTGTTTAGAAAAATGTTTTGCTTAATTGGCCAAACTCCATGATTCTGTTACTAGTCCGACATTAGTTTTGTAATAATTGGTTTTCAAGCTAGCAGTCATGATTCTAACTGTTACAATTTGTGTTGTTATGGTAGTTTCAGAGTGTAAAAAGTAAGTGGTTCAGTTTACCCCCTTGATTTTTCTGGTCTGTCTCAGTTTACCCCACAGCTGGGATAAAGTGAGACACATAACAACTTTTTTTTAAACAATCATATATTCACTGCCCTTTGTCTTGAAAAAAATCTTCTAATGCCCATTTCTAGGAAACATACTGAATTAATGGGAAATGTGTAAATTTGAGTGATAAATAATTGTATCTCGCTTAGAGGGGAGCAAATGTAAAAAGTGTCTCAGATTAACCTGTTCTCCCCTACAGATTTTTTTTTTTGCGATTCTACTAGAAACTGTTTAAATGATGTAGTGTCCAAAAATCCCTTTTTGTTTCTCTGCGAAGACGTTCTGTGTAGAGCCTAAACAGAACTCTCTTTTACCCCTTTCACACTGACGCAAAATCGGAGCTAGTTCGGAGCTAGAGCCCAGCCAGTTTTTTGGTTTCACAGCGCCAGACGTGTGGACTTGACTCTTCAATACAACTGAATCCTTTTTTTTCTTTTGTTTATCATCATATCTCATAGTTTGGACTTTTTACCAGATAAGATGAGTGGGCGAGATCATCCGTAGCCATAATATAAATTTTCATGTTTATGCAGATGACACTCAACTCCTTGTCCCGCTGGCTGGTAATAACACCGACAACATTTCTGACATAATGGCTGGCCTGTCTCTCTAGCATAACATGCTGGAGGTCACAAAACTTCCTCCATCTCAATTACTTTAAATCCGAGGTTGATGTATTCAGCAGGTAGGAGCTTAGCTTATTAACCATTCCCTTAGCCTGCCTCGCTACAAAAGGTGACGGGGCCTTTTCAGTTAAAGCCCCTCAGCTGTGGAATTCCCTGCCAGAGGAGATCAGGCTCGCAAGCTCAGTGCACTCCTTTAAATCACTTCTCAAAAACATATTTTTACAGGATGGTTTTATTTAGCAATTACGTGATTTTTCCAAGATTTTGGCCCACATTCTTATAACAGCCAGTTCTAATTAATTTCTTGAGACTTTATCCTGACTGTATTTTGCTTCCTCTAGTAAAACAGCTCAGACAATGCCTTATGTGTAATGTTTCTTGCTTTGTTTTTTTTGTTTGTGTATTTATCTTTATATTCTGTTATTATTGCCTTCTCTGCTATGTAAAGCACTTTGTTGCTGTGTCTCAATAAGTGCAATATAAATAAATGTTACTTACTTTCTATTAACTTGTTTTTTGTAATTTCGACTTTGTATGTCATAGATTTTTCTTAACATAATTATGACTTTATATCACATCATTTTGACTTTGTAGGGCTACGATATAATTTAGACTTTTAATCACATGCACAATTCAACTGTTTATCTAATAATTTTTGCTTTTTGGCCCTTAATTATTACTACCTTTTATCCCATGTTATTTTTGTTGCGTTTGTTGTCCATCTGTTATTGTCTGTCGGCGTGCGGCCCATAACTGTACTGTGACGTGAAAAAGAATTTCCCCTTGGGGACAATAAAGTCTAAAATCTAAGACGGACTTCTTATTTAATAATTATGACTTCCTTGTCCCTATTTGTACAGTTTAGCACTTGGTTAATTATTGGCTGTCTTGTCTGTATGCTAAACTAAGCTATGAGAACAAGAAATAAATTTGCATCACCACCCAAGAGCGGTTACAGTCAAACTATTCATGTTTGTCTGTATGCTAAGCTAAGCTATGAGAACAAGAAATAAATTTGCATCACCACCCAAGAGCGGTTACAGTCAAACTATTCATGTTGTGCCCTATATGTGTGAGCCATCTGTCCACGTGCCTGACTTCCACAGAGATAAAAGATCAAATCTCATCTCATCTATCTGAATTCTAATAGAGAAATACCTGCCCAGTAACTGAATGAACCTTTGTTCCTACACCCATTGCGCATGCTCTCCCTTTGCAGAGGGGCGGTCTTAAAGGTAAAACATGAGGAAAAGAAAAAAAAATGTTTAATTTTTACTGTAACTACTCCTCCAATCTGCACCGGCTGACTACTGACTATCGTAGATACTAACCAAACACTCACACTGATCTACTGACATGTCCCGGTAATTATTTTTGAATTAAGTTTGTTTTTATTGTGTGCTGCTATATGTATCTATGACTTTTCATATGTCTACAAGTGTATTTAACTATTATTATATTTTAAATATGTAGCATATATATTTTACACACTTGTGCTAGTTTGGCGAGTTGTTTTATACTTATTTAATCAGGAGAGAACATGTAGATGTTCCGATTTGGGTCTCAGATTCTCTGTTTAACTTTACACCTAGTCTTATTCATTGATTTTCCTAGATTAATCCCTTAAATCTTGTTTAAGTGATGTTTTCTGTTAAAATAAAGTGATGTGCCTCTCAGGATATTAAGGCAATGTTGTGTTTTACTGATGAACAGGAAGAAATTAAGATGGGCCTGATGCAAGTACAGATAATGATTGTTGTGTCAACTGATATGTCAAATAATTCAGAAGCTGAACCAAAGCATTAAACAACTTGATCTTTTGACTGGATGTAAGCAATTGAGGATTGAGAATAGATCGAATACAATCTATCCTGTTGGGAACAGGAAGGGGTATGAAATATAGATATGTAGATATTTCAGTCTGGACAAAGGGGCTAAAAAAACTGGCAACACTTAAAATAGGAAACACTTTCAGAACTCAACTGTGCCATCACAGTGACAGTGAGTGAAAAAACAAGGGTGAGCCACTACCCAGTCATTCCCCTATCATTGTCGCAAAGTAGCAGGGAGGAGCTCGGGTGGAACTTAATCTGTTTACAAAACACTACCAACAAATGCTATTATGTAAAATACCCCACAGCCAGAGGGGGTATTCACGCTGCCCCACATAACATGTTTTAGTGGATATTTCACATATTAACAGCAACAGATTTCGTAACAAAGGACCATTATCTAATACTGTCAAAGCTACCTGCAGAACTGTTAGAACTGATACTATGTATTTTCTGTCAGTCGTGGCTTGTGTCACTCAATGTCTATAAAGAAGACTAGTTAAACTAGTTCACACTTGTTGATGAATATTCTAGACTTGATAGAATACAGAATACATTATAGATCTACAAATCTGTAGTTATGTCTGATTATTTGGAGATAGGATTCACCCCTGGCTAAAGCAATGCGACATTGTTACATGAACGACCACTGTCTCTACATCCCATCTTCTACCAAAGTGTGTGTCTTTTAACCCTGACAACAATCTTTATGTGACCTTTTTTCACCTTAAACAAATTATTTAATAACTTATAGCTTTACACATGGCAGTGACAGATGAAGAAGTGTTTCCACAAAATCCTTTCAGTTACATTTGTGATGGTTTTGGATCAAACTCCCGATCCTGATCTTTAATATATTAATGTGTGTCAGATTGAGATGTGATAATGAGAAAACTATTTTATTCTTCACTGCAGAGTTTCAATGGGGAGACGATTCAAAGTAAGAACGTCCTTGCTGTTGGGAGCTCTTCTCGTGGCTGTCTATCTCTGGAAAGATTCTATTGACATTAAAAACCATAATCAGCAAGACGACGTGGATAGTGCCGGTCAAACGGGGGCATTCATCAAAAACCAGACCTTTAGCTACACCTGGCCAAGATGTCAACAAGATGCGTCTGCTGCCAACATCCCAGGCTTCAGTGGTCTTTCTGAGGACAATAAAAATGTCCTCTACTATCGCCACTGTCGCCATTTTCCCATGCTACTTGACACTCCTGAAAAATGTGGAGGAGCTGATGAGTCTGAAGACGTTTTCCTTCTGCTGGTCATAAAAAGCTCCCCTGTGAACTATGAACGCCGAGAGGTGCTGCGCAAATCCTGGGCTGCAGAAAGGTTTCACAAAGGTGTGCAGATTCGAAGAATCTTCCTCACAGGAACGATGAAGGCTGGTTTAGAGAAAGAGAGAATGAACCAACTCCTTGAACTGGAGCAGCGGACCTCCAATGACATTCTCCAGTGGGACTTTAATGATTCATTCTTCAACCTCACCTTGAAGCAGGTACTCTTCTTTGAATGGATGGAAAGAAATTGTCAGCAAGCTCGCTTCCTACTAAATGGCGATGATGACGTCTTTGTCAACACAGACAACATAGTCAAGTACCTCCAAAGCCTAAAGGACAATGACGGAAGCAAGCATCTCTTTGCTGGACATTTGATCACCAATGGGTACCCCGAGAGATGGCAAAAGAGCAAGTATTTTGTTCCAATTCAGGTATACAGGTCAGACTCATACCCCCCCTACTGTAGTGGTGGGGGCTTCCTCCTGTCTGGCCACACAGCGTTAGTCATATACAACATGTCCATGTCCATACCGATGCTTCCCATTGATGATGTTTACATTGGGATGTGTCTCGCTAAAGCAAATCTCACGGCTGATTCGCACACGGGTGTGAAGACGCATGCATGGAGCATTCCCTCTGGCATAAATCAATATGACCCTTGCTTCATTAAGGACATTTTACTGGTACACAATTTCCTTCCAGCAGACATCTATCGTATGTGGCACAGACTAAATGAGCCCAATCTGAAATGTGTTACTGAAAGAAATGGATCACGGACAGCCCAGCTATAATCTACAAGTAAAGGAGATTTTTGGCACTTTGCTTATTGCATTTGATTTTAACTGTTTTCATACCATTGCGCTGTCCTTTTTTTTTATATAAGGTGTAGTGTGAGAGAGTATAAGCTATGTTGTGCATTACATATTTGCTTGCTGTCAGTTTAAGGTTGTGTTAATGTTGATACTAGCATAGCTGGTATTAATCAGAAATATTTTCTGAATGCGAACTGACTTATGTCCTTTTTTCTAGAATTAAAGCCCATAAACTGTTTGTTTGTTTGTTTGTTTGTTTGTTTGTGTTTTGCTCCAGAACACATATCTGCTCTGCAAATCACATCTCGGGTGCTATCCCTTGAGAGAGAATAAAATATAAAATCAAAAGGCTGAAGTTTATTGCCAGCTCATGCTTATCGTATTATTGAGCAACATTCAGCTAAATCTCTGGCTAGGCTTGTTTTGTCCCTCCATCCACCAAACAGGGGAAAAGTACACTGCTTAGGTTAGTTTGCAAGCCATAGGCCTATTAATCTATTCATTTTCAGCTGCAGCTCATTAAGTATTGTGTAAATATACCTGAAAATATTACGTTTGTAAACTACAGTCGGTTACTTCATTGTTTTTTGAAAAAAAAAATATTTTGTCCCAGTCCCCTGTCATCGCTAAGCCTGCCTGCGGTTGTCAATCAAACACAGATACCGCTATCCCTCTCCAGCAGCCAAACAACTGTTGACAATAAAGTAGGCTATAAAAGCAAGTTGACTATGTTTGAACTGCAAAAGGGGATGGGTATCCTATGTGATTTTTTTTTATTTGCCTTTTGATGGTGACATTTTGCCAACCATGCAAAATGTCATCTATTAAAAACATTTCACTAATAGCCACACAACTGACCTCGTGGTTGCATAAAAATTATTTTCAGGATTCAATCTTCATAATAATTAAATTCCAGATTCATCATTCTTTCAGCATGAATGTCTGGTAGAAATGTTCAGATCAAATCACTCCAGCTGTGGTTGAGATATTTCGATCCCTGAACCAAAATGGTGACCGACATTGCAGTAGATACAGCTGCTAATATGGCAAAACATGTAGGTTATAATAATAAATCAATCAATACAAATTCAACCGATTGTGCATTGAATGATGAACACGCAGTTTCCATAAAAAAGCTACTTTAACAACTTAACAGGAATAAAGAACAAGAAGATAACTTACATAGTGTTTGGAGGGATTCCTTCTCTTCTGCACGTCCACAACATTAACATCAAGGACCGTTCGGAGCTGCATCTTCGCAGACTTAATATAACTTGCACCAACAAATATGATAGGCCTACTAAAACGCTACAAAATGATATGGTCATCCATGCAAACGATATAGTCTACAGTGTCCAAAACCATCAGGAAATTGCCTCGTGAAGATGTTAAAAGCAAAGTTGGTAGAGGGGGAAACAAGTCTCTCTCCGCTCTCAGACGTTGTGTGCATCCATGAAATGATGGTATCAGGCGGGTTTAGGGGCTTCTGAACTCCTCGTGAAACATGACAACGCAGTAAAACTGGCGTTTAATCGGTCTTCTACGCCCTAAAGAGAGAGGCTGGATTCCCACGGCAAAGTAGCCTACGGACAGAAGGGCAGTGCAAATCAATACGTAGTCCACAGCAGGGCGGTCCCGCTTCTTCAGCTGGTTGGACACACCGCACGCGACCATTTGAAGAAGTGAACTAAGTTTGTTAGTTCTCACGTGTAACACTAAGCCAAGCTTCTACATCGAAAACAGCTGTAAATTTGAGAACATTATGGGGAACCTACATGACTAAAAGCACATTTTATGAAGAGAATATTAGCCTTTTGGTGTCTTCAAATACACGGTCCTTCTTTCCCTTGCAGGCTTAGCTAATCAAAACCATAGGCTAGCCTATATAAAATACAAACTACTTTTGGTAGGCATTTTGTATTTTCAACTTCAAGAAACACAAACAATTATGAAAACAGGACTCTGCTTGACTGAAAATCAGAGCCTATCACTAGTTTACGGTCCACATTGCCATTAGTACAAAGGTACATGGGATTTCCGACAGCACTTAAACTAGACATAGCCTTCTAGATTATTTCCACAGGGGGGCGCAATAGAACAACAAAAAGTAGGCTGTCCTTCATTTCTATAATTAATAATGATAAGAATAATAAGACTAAATGAACACGTGTTGCATTTTACCTTTGTTTGTTTGTTCTCTGGGGGGAAAAGTATAGCCTATTCAGTGAAGTAGGCTACTGTGGTTACAAAAACTAAAACTGTTATATAGCCTAAAGTAGCCTATAGTTTAGAAAATAAAAAGAAACATCATATGTCCGACCTACTGCATTCCCAGCCTATCACTAGGCTTAGTAGGCTATTTCATTACTTTGAATTAGATGAACTGACGAGCAGTCTACTCTCCATCTTCTGACTCCATAAAGCATAATATGGACCTGAATGGGGCTAAAACGTAAAATAACTCCCATTTGTTTCCTCTTCATGACCACACATTAAGAAATGGTAGCCCAATTCTACCATTAAAAGAATAAATAAGATGAAAAGAAAGTAAAAAAAATATATTTATCAAATTACTTTTTGACTTATAATTTCAATGTGTTATCCCATATTTGTGACTTTTAATCAAATAATTTGTATCTATAATATTTTTTTATTCTTCATAATCTTAACTTCTTATCATATAATTTCAGCTTTTTACACCATGATTATTAATTTATACATTAATGTTGGCTTTCCCCCTAGATATAATTACTTTTTATCTCAAAATGTTGACTTCTCACAATAATATTTTTTATTTCGTTATCTCAACTTTTTCTGTCATGATTTGACTTTTTGTCTCATAATTTGATTAAATCTGATAATGATTTTAGTCGAAATGATATGACAAAGGCCTACAAATGAGAATGTGATGAATAAAAAAAAGTAGCCAAATTATGAAATGAAATGTCTAAATTATGAGTTAAGTCAACTCAAGCAACGACGAAGTCATAAGATCTAATAATTAGCCTATGACTTTGTCTATTAGGCTCATCATTTCGACATTGTGGGCTATCTCATTCTCATTAAATAGATGATCTCATTTATGCCTGAGGCTATAGGGAAATATTTTGATAATCAATTATTTCCTATTATTTTTTATTATCTTACTGGCGGAAATGGGCTTCCATGCGTGGTATGGGTACAGCCGGGTACACCCAGCGCGTACAGCGGAGGGGCTGAGCCGCTGAGCGCGTCCTGCCGAAGAGATCCAGGAAACTGATACAGCGAGGGAATCATGCGTGTCAAGCTCACCACTGACAGTCCAACTGACGGCGGAAACATTATGTTTGGCCTCCAAAATAAGCCTTTACCACTTTTAGCGGGTCTCTGTAGTTTTCACAACAAAACACCAACCTAGGCTTCTTGCAGGTCATGAAAAAAAATATCTGAGAATGCGTTTTCGTTAAGCAACATAGCCAAGATGTAGCCTAAAGATAGGCTATCGTTTTTTTTTTTTTTACACTTTATAACATTAAGCCTATAACTAGGCCTGGTAGGCGTAAACTCAAACATCAAAGCTAAGATTAGGCTACTCCATTGCCAAGCCTACTCTTACAAAATAGATAGGCCTACACAATGCGGAATAGCCTATTGTCTGTTCTAATTAGTAGAGACATTAAATATTAATTTAAGTGTCAATTGTACGGCGGGGTTTGTAGGCCTCCTGTTTTATTTTGAAAGCCTTTTAGCGGATATCCAAAAGGCTACGTCAGTGAGCTTGACGCAAGCCCGTTAACTTCTGTATGATCAGTCAACATGGCATTTCTCCTTTGACTCTCCGTTTCTTTTAATCGTTATAGTTACGTTTAATGGGATAACAAAACGGGCGGTTCGGTTGTGATGATATTTTTTGGTCGGAAGTTGCTGTGTCATATTCTAAAAAAACAAAACGGAAACGCCACCCTGTGCGGAAGAGCGAACTCTCACAGTACCCCTCACCTCCCCGACCAGCGTCCTGTGAACCCGGCTAGCTTTGATGTGATTATGAAAACCCGCCGTCGAGGGAAGTTATAATTGACATTATCACAGCTGAATGGCTACATTAGCTGACAGTCTGCCTTTTAATCGCCGCATGCTGTTATTTCGATAGCCATTTGAGCTCTCGTCAGGGGGAGGGAACCGCTATATTTTCTTGGCGGAAATAACAGAAGAAGACCGCATCCACAGCAGCACTGTTAGTCCACGTCCGAAAAACATGTCTTTCTTCAATTTTCGGAAGATATTCAAGTTGGGGCCTGACAAGAAGAAGAAGCAGTACGAACATGTACACAGAGACGAGAACCCCGAGGAAATCTGGGAGATCATAGGGGAGCTGGGAGATGGTGCGTTTGGGAAAGTGTTCAAGGTAATGTAGGCTATTACATCCGCCTTGGGGTTTTCTAACCTATTTCGAAAGACACTCTCTTCAACTGTGTTTCATCCATGTACAAGACAATATGTTAACATGACAGCAGTGGTGGGATAATCCTCCTTCAGGCCCATAGGGTTCAGACCACATCTTCTAATCTAGTAGACATGCTTTGACATGTCTCTCATATTGTGCTTTAACTGTTAGCCTACCTTCCTGCTCATCCTGATGATGAAATGTAAAGAAACGTGACCAAGAAGAGTTGTTGTTTATTGACAACTTGAGCTTACCTGGTGAGTGTGTCATCGGGCTTTCCAATTTTGACTTTCAAGCAAGCTAGGGCCTGTTACATTGTCAGGTTGTAAATATGACGTTTTCGTGTCATTGACTTGCACTTGGCCTTATAGTCAAACTGTAGAAATGTTGGTCCTCTGCCACAGAATTAACATGGCCTCACAAATTTCAAACTGGATTGTCTGAGGTTGCTCTGAAACATCATATCAGAGGACACATAGATAGGCTATAACATGATGACATCCTGTGTCACTCCCAGCTTTGGGACTTTGTATATTAAAGCAAGTAGTTTGATAATGCCATGTTGTGCTCTGTGACATGTGTGTGTGTAGTGTTAGTGGTTAACAGTTTGGCAATTGAGGTCAGTCGTCGCTTTGTTTTGCCAACACAAGCTGTGTATAATACAGTGCATGAGTGCCCTACATGCAACGCTAGGCTACAGTATAATGCAAATTTAATGATATAGCCCCAAAACAATGCCTTAGGATGGTGGTTTAACATAAGAGAGTCAGGGTGTCACAGAGGGGAGGTTTCCTTATGCAGTCATTTCTAAGGCTGTAGTTTGTGGTGTTTGGTTGCATTATATCATAAAGTATTCATAGTTTTGCGTCTCCGCCACCTGTAATCTGTGCCTCGCCAGGTTATACAATAATACAGTAAGAACCTCTTTTGAACAACTTTGATGAGAGGGTTGAGGTAGGCTATATAAACTTTTTTTATATAAATAGAACACAGACAATTTTCCGACAAGAAATGTAGGTAGGTTAGTAAAATTGGTTTTGAATGTTTAAATAGCAGCAATCCCTGATGATGATCTTATGTTAGCTCATGTTGTCTTATCCTGGAAACGCTTGTGATCAAAAAATGCAGCTAATAGTCCAGACATTTTAATGAAGTTTCCAAGCCTTAATAGCTGGTTAACTAGCTGTGATTAAAAGACAGAAGACTGTCACACCTCACCAGACAAAAGCTGTAGACAAATATACACTTTTGTGTGTAGGGGTGTGGCTGAGTTGCCTTCATTAGGCCTCATTACAGTCTGCACAGACAACATATTACATCAGTTATTTCACAAGCGTTTGATGGCTGCCTCATTTGGGCGGGGTGACAAAGATTGCCAGCAACGTGTGAATATGCTGTCTTTACTGTGTGGGAGGGAGAAGAGTCTTTTAAACTCACTGACACATCATCAACATAGTTTGTTGTTTTGAATCTGTTTAATTTGTGACGAGGTGTGACTTTTGTTTTGGACTAACCCAACATGCCTAAGTACCGGTATTCCTTCTGTCACAGCCCATCAGTTTGCATACCGAGATTGGCATACCTGTCAGAAATGAAGTCCTTTGGCAAAGTAGTGCCCGTACATTTGATTGAGTGGTGTGAGATTCTGATAGGGGAAATGACAGTCATGTGTTAAAAAAAGTTAACATTTTTTAGCAATGGGCAGGATTGTTCGATTTGTTATTGACGCCAACAAAGTCTGTCATTTAACTCCTCAAAACAGACCAGCTTTAGAACTGACTGTAAAATGTCATGTACTCAATGGCCGAAGGTTACAAACTGCCCTTCATGAACTAAATTATCTCTGCCTTCTCCATCATGGAGCTAATCTGAATGTGTACAAGTCGATCGTCCACCCAGTACAAAGGGAAAGACACAGTGAGTTTGTCATGTCCGAGCTGTGTAAATATAGGGTGTGACACTCATTTGGTCCTAACTCTCCCTCCCTTTTCTTTTTCCCTAACACCCTGAGATTGTGACTCTATCTATAAACATTACGTCCAAAGCTGGCCTTAAAATAACTTCTCCTCTACTTGTTTTTTGGTAATATTTCTGTATAACATTTTGGCGCATGTAGTACCACTGTAGAAGTTTGGCCTCTACCCTAACCACTAAGCAGTAACCCATTGATTGCCACTGTTAGCTTCACAGTTGCCTTGGCAGTAGGTGTGTCATAGTGAAAATAAATCAAAAAGAGGGTGGACAAAAGGCAGATGAAGTGACTGGTGAGCAATCTTTTGTTAGAGTTGGTTAGATAATGGGCTGTACCGTAAATATTTTGATTTCAAATAGGTGCAGCTTTTCCTTTCCCTAGTATTTTTTATTTCAATAGTAAACAGTGTGCTATCATCATGGAGTCTCTTTGAAACGTATTCATAAAGGTGTGAACCTCTGCAAGATTTCTTTAAGCTGCACAAGCCATAGTGCTCCACTGTTTATTGCTCTAGAATAGATTAATAATGGCTTTTGTCTTATGTGTAATTGTTAATGTTGATGAATGTTCTTCCACGACACCCACTCCTCAGCACTGACTGGGCAGTCAGTCATCCAAGCTGATTGTTATTTAGTCCAGCCAGCAATATCTGAAATGCAAATGTTGCTTTCAGGCTCAGAACAAGCAGAATGGGACCCTCGCTGCTGCCAAGGTCATCGATACAAAGACGGAGGATGAACTGGAGGATTATATGGTGGAGATTGAAATTCTGGCCTCCTGTGACCACCATCACATTGTCAAACTGCTGGATGCCTTTTATTTTGAAGGCAAACTTTGGGTGAGTAAGCAAGTGTCTGACTGACAGTTTTATTTTTTCCCTTGTGTGTTGCTGTTGATCTGAAGCCAAGGAGTCACAGAGTCAGCGAACCGTTCACGCATCCAGACACAGCAATGCATCCAAGCCCACTATTATTCGTTATGCTGTTTCTCAACTGACTCAATTTCCATTAAAGGATTATAGCAGTGCATTCATTTCCTGTCACCTACATTTGAATAGTTTAGAACTGATCATGTGTCACAGGGCAGGGCTGTATGTTCAACCACCTGACCTCCCCAAAGTCACAGGTCATAAATCAAGTAAAAAGATATATATATTTAATATTAAAACATTGCTTAAAATGATGCATAGTGTTTAAGAGGTGGATTAATTTTTTGTTTTTTGTTAAGAAAGTTTTTTCTAAACCCATAAAAAAAAATAAAAAAAAGTCCTGCCTCTGAGAGTTGAGTCACATTGAGTTTTTATACATGTTCAGTAGCTCTCATTCTGTGTGCTATAAGAGGCCCCAGAGCAATTAGGTCCTGGCAGGTGGTGTCATGTGACCGCCCCTTGTGGACTGGCCACGTCTATGGGATGATAATGGAGTGGTTTGGGTGGCTGGAGAAAGTGCCTGTGAATAATTCAGAGCTGCATACAGGTTGTCCCTTCGGCCCCCTGTCCTAAAGCAGCATGATGAATGCGTAACTGCTTCCTCTTTGCATCTTGGGACTCTAGTTAATGTATAATGCTTTTCTTGTTTCCCCACAAAAGATTAATCAAGGCAATTGTGTTGCTAAAAAAAAGAGAGGATTTATTGCATGCATGATGCTCAATTTTACCCTCAAATTAGATCAGCAAATTGTAATTTGTGCACATACAGTATCTGTAACACCCAACCCAATGATGAGAATGTAAATCTTCCCATGGCACGATAAATTGTTACGCAGAGCAGATGCAATCCCTTGGCTGTTCCTTTTTGTTAGAGTCTCTGAATAGAGGGTGGTGCTCGGTTGTAGCTTTGATTGATTTTCGTCTCTATATCATCTGATACCACGAGCTGACTGACTGACTGGAAAGAAAGGCCAATACAGATGAAGTGGTGGTCGGCTATATTGCATTACCTTTACAACTGAGGCCTGAAGCTGGTCAGTTTAACATCCCAATGACCATATTAGGAAACAGTGTTATGTTCGCTGTCGCATCACGGAGTTAACTATGAAAATGTGCCCTGTGAAATGGTGAACCCATTTGTTCTCATATTATTTAACAGCAGGTCATTTAGTTTAAGCACGTCACAGGATTTGCTGAAAGCGCCTCTGCTGAGCACTGCATTATTACTCTCAAGAAGTCTGAACTTTAATTGTAGCTTTGACAAGTGAAAGGACATTGTTAAGCTGATTAAATCCTAAGCTTATTTCATCCATACATTTCCTTTAACTTCTAACCTGATATAAACAGCATGGTTATTATCAACTGTCTGATCGCCGTACAACGTCTTGATTTCAAAGAGAGTGTTGCTTTAAAGGGACACTGTAACATTTTAAGTAATTTATCAGCTAAAATCAATATCCTCATTCATAAATATGTCCTCATTGGTGTAAAATCACCTCTGCCAATAATCAGAATTATCCTCCTGAGTGGAGAATTACAAATATTAATATTACATTTTGTACATTGAGCAGGCAGGTCTTATGGAGGAATCCATGTTTTTTGAATGTCATCAGGTGCATTGTTTAGAATTTAGAATTGTCCTTGAAGGCCACTGTAGCTTCTGTTATTATTCAAAAGGGGTGAGGTTACCCAGGGAGCGTTGCGTTCTAGAACTTTCTAGAACTTTCTTGATGATGTCATATTACACAGTGCCCCTTTAAGGCTTTATCTCCTAAATATACCATACTGCTCTTGCTCAGTGCTCATCCAAATGAGGTAATCGTTTTTTCACCAGAATGTATTATGAAACATCCTGGATCATGAGTCACATGTTGACATAGAAACAGTTTGTTTTGAAGAACGGGATGAGAAACCATCAGACCTTATTTGCAGACGTTTGCATTGAGATTCGGTTGATTTAAAGAAACCTTGAGGAGAGGATCCCAGTCACTGTCTCCAGCTTGCAGATACAATCCCCGCTTTTATTCCCACATGGAGTGAATGTAGAGATTTTCCTAAAAATGGAAGAGAAAATAAGTGTTTCTAGAGGATGCTCAGTGTGTCTGCTTCCTGCCTCATTGATTAGGGTCTTGGTATTTCTCCCCAACCTAATCAATAACATTGAATGCTCTGGTGTCTTTCCTATGAAGGTCATGTTGTTCTCCTGCCTGGGATGACACAATATCCTTCCTTTTAAAGAGGCCGCGATTCCGGAGAATGCTTGTTGTCAACATTTCAAACCAGAGTTACCTCTCCGTACTGTGCTTGTGCATTGAAAGAAATCTGGTGTTTAATACACAGTCTAGGCGCTGTACACTGGCATGTTGCTAGCTACGGTGGGTCCCCTTTGTTTACATAGCCTTTGTTTACGTGCCCATTTACAGAACCTAGGCTGTGTATTAACTCCAGATTGTTTTTCAACACACACACGGTATGGACAGGTAGCAGGTGGATGATCATGAGGAGATATTCACTGATTTTGACAAAAAGTGACTTTGACAGCAACGCATTCTCCAGAATCGCTGACCTTTATGCATATGACGTGATGCTATGAGAGGAGCTATACATTTAGGACTGTATTGCGTTACAGCACACTAACTTATTGTTCCACTTTTCTTCTTTTTTTTTGCGCTTGTAGATTCTGATTGAGTTCTGTGCAGGTGGAGCAGTGGATGCCATCATGCTGGGTAAGTCCCTCATTTATTTGAGGAAACACAAAAACAGCAAAGTCTTAAGTTCTGGAGCCTTTTTTTCTTTTGCTCCGTGCCTAGGGTGCCAACTCTTTTTATTCCATCCAGAAGCCTGCTCTCTGTGGGATTTTTTTTTTCTTCCCTCTCCCCAGTTGGAGAGGCCTTTTTTCCAACTGTGTAATTATTCTAGCTCAGATTTCAAGGAGTGGTTCAGTCCACTTCTAATGTGTGTGAAGCTTCTCTCTGTTATGTTAAAGCTTGAAGAAGAAGCACCTCGCCACTTTTTATTACGTGTGAGTTATGACAAATAGGCTACCACACAATTCCCTCCATCATTGGATGTTGTTTTACTCTGCTGTGTGTGGTCTGGTTTGAGTCACCTAGTACACATTTCTTCCCTCCAGATTTGTCCAGTCATAGGCCTACATGCTGACTGGTGTCGGGGCGGGAGTATTGTCCCACAGTTGCTACTGGATACATACCACCATAAGACCATTACATTTGATGCTTATACTGTAAATCCAAGTGGCCCAGTCTGTGTTTGTAAAAGTTCATCACAAAGCAATCTACAATACCCAATACAATATCACTCATGAATTCTCTGCATGTTTATCCACAGAACTGGAGAGGGGTCTGACAGAGCCCCAGATCCGTGTGGTGTGTAGGCAGACCTTGGAGGCCCTGTGTTACCTCCACGAGAACAAGGTCATCCACAGAGACTTGAAAGCCGGAAACATTCTCCTCTCCTTGGATGGAGAGGTGAAACTGGGTAAAATATAACTCTACTCTTTCGCTGCTGCCATCTTAATATTTCAATGAATCAATGTGAAGGATTATTCGGCTAAGCAACCGTTGAGGAGGTACTTGCTTTAGATTTCTACCCAGAACAAAAGCTGGTTCACGTTTGATTTCTCTCTCAGATGAATCTCCTCAGTGGCCACTTTGAATCAACCTGCAGGGCCAAGGCTAATCGGCTTTAAAAGCTAATTAGTAAAGTCAACTGTGGATCCCTTTTGCCATCGGTGCTGTGGCAAACAGATGAGCTATGTGACTTTGGGGATCGTGATGACAAAGTGCACAGCACTAATGTTTACATAGGATACAACTGAAATGAGTCACTCATGTGGCATTAAGTGTTTTCTGTAGCCCCAAAGGATAGAACTGTATTTTTTCCGTACACCACTTATGTACTGGAGTTGGAGATCAAATGAATTGATTGTATAATATTCCAGTATTCATGTTGTTGCTGCGGTAGCATCCATAGCCGCTGGCTCCCTGATGATTCATATTCTGTAGGCAGAGGGTCATGGTGAAGGCTGGCAAACAATAATTACCAACAGGGACTTAATGATATATATCTCCTTTCCTCCAATGTGTACATTAATACCATAAGTAAAAGTGCAAAAAGAGAGTGGGCTGAAATAGTCAACCAGATACAAAGAACTGGACTCTTAAGAGCATTATGAAGAGGAGATTGAGGTTAAGTTGAGAAGGAAGTATCCTGCAATATAACTGTGTGGCTCTAGTTGAAAATTATATGTATGTAATTATATTGTATATTTCCATCCAATTGGATTCATTGTTTAACATTAAGTGTCATTGTAGCCTTTAGTTTGATTGACTGATGAAAAGAATCCTAATTTGTTTCTACTTTCAGCCGACTTTGGGGTGTCTGCTAAAAATACCAAGACGCTACAGAGAAGAGATACTTTCATCGGAACACCGTATTGGTGAGTCATGCACGCTGCATACAAGAAGGCATTCAGCCCTCTCCATTTGATAGTTGTCCTAGTGTGTCCCGCAGCGAAGAGTGATGGTTTTCTATGTTAGGGCACAAAAGCTACCATGAAATGTGGGGTAAAGGAAACTCTTTTCCTTCCTATCTTTCAAATTCCAGGCCGACATTCACACACATATTTTTATATCGTCTTTTTACCCCTTGAAAAATACCTTTCGGGAATAGAAAGATATCAACATGCCTGATTGCAAAAAATTCACTCGCACTCCAAAATCTTCTTCATGCTAATTCCAAAAAACCCACCGGCTTCTAATTTTTGCAGGATGGCTCCGGAGGTGGTGATGTGCGAAACGTTCAAGGACCGTCCGTACGACTACAAGGCCGACATCTGGTCCCTGGGGGTAACCCTGATAGAGCTGGCGCAGATTGAGCCTCCCAACCACGAGATGAATCCTATGAGGGTGCTGCTGAAAATAACCAAGGCCGAGCCGCCCACACTCATGCATCCCTCTCGCTGGTGAGATATTGAGTGAGCCACTGATAACTAGAGAGGTGGCACTGGATTGTTGTTTCCGGATTGGAGATAAAGGATACAAGTTGACTGTTCCAATGTGTGACTGCTTGGATGATTCTAGACGCGAATGGTATTCATTTTATTCCACATAGCAGCACCCAGGGACACACGGGTCAGAAAACTGATTTTCTTTTATTATTTGTTCTCTAAAGGTCAGCGGAATTCAAGGACTTTCTGCGGAAAGCACTTGATAAGAATGTGGACAATAGGTGGGGCCCTGTACAGCTTTTACAGGTGAGCGGCACGGCTGTATTCACCTCCAACTGTTATCTCAGAGTACACCGCCATCTATACAGCCTGCAGTATAACCCAGTTAATGCATACTCACACACTATCAAATCTGATTGTGTCATATTTGAAAGGGTGCCATTTTGGGGTGTTTTGCAATGTGTTCTAATATATGATTCAGCCTCACAGTTTTTGAAGGAAACATATTTTTAATTCATGATTACTGTATGTCTTGTGTCCCTGTCCATCTATGTAGCATCCTTTTGTCAGCAGTGTAACAGACTGCAGACCTCTCAGAGAGCTCATCGCCGAGGCCAAAGCTGAAGTTACAGAGGAGATTATGGAGAGCAAAGAGGAAGAGGAGGAGGAAGAGCCTGATACACCTGTGGTATGTAGTTTTATATGTGACAGTAAAATAGCCTTGTTTCCACTAACCGGTACAGATCGGTTTGATATGGTACAGCTCACAATAATTAGTGTTTCCACTTTCAAAACCAATTTTGGTCACCCTTTCGTCATGGGTACCAAAGTGTCCCAAGAGGGTGGAGCTACACAGTGCAGTCAGTTGATTGGTCATCAGAATCCTCATTTCCGTGCAAGAGATAAACCGATCTAGGCTTACCATTCCGTGCCAAACCATACCGTACCATACCAAACTGTACTGCTCAGCGGAAACGAGGCGTAACATGGATAGTAATTTATTTTAAATGTTTTATGAGCTCTTACATTCTTCTGTATCTCGTCAAAAGATGTTGCTGTTAACTTTTTTCAATCACTTATTGATGCTATTGAACTTAAGTTCATCAAATCTTTTAAATGGTTTACTTCAGGCGGCTCCCGGGCACAAGAGAGCGCCATCGGACGGCAGTGTGGCCAGCTCAGAGGAAGACAAAGTCCCAGCAACCCCCTCCACACTGGAATCTGTTGAAGAAAAGGCAGAGGCCAAGCCAGCTGAGGACCGGACCAGTGATAAGCTTTCCGATGAAGGTCTTGGAACAAGCGAGGTTGACAAGACAGAGGAGGAGAAACTCAACGAGGTGTTTGACGCCATGAATGAAGAAGTGGCCTCACAAGATCCTACAGAGCCCAAAGCGGAAGACGGTCAAGCTGTAGAGATCCCTGCTGACGCTGTAGTATCACAACCAGAAAAACCAGCAGATACCCAAGAACCTCTCCCAGATAGTCACCAAACAGAGGAGGACCAGAAGGAGACGCAAGAAGAGAAAACAGAGGATGAACCTATCAAAGTAATAGAAGAAGAAGTGGTAGAAGAACACTCAGAGGTGAAAGAAGAGGAAGAAAAAGAAGCAGGTACGGAATAATCTTATTTATTACTGCTTTTAATAATGCTCTGTTTTTTAATATATGTATGTTATACATTCATTGAATGTTATGATTGTGTTTGTGTGTGTGGCTCTTCAGGCACAGCACAGCAACATTCCGTTGTACTTCCTGTGCAGTGACAATAAAGTGTATTCTATTCTATTTCATTCTAAGCTTCCGGAGAATCGCAAGAGCAAGCCGAAGATACGCCGGAAAAACCGGAATCCATTTTAGAAGAAGTGGCACAAGCAGCGGCAGCACCAGAAGAAGAAGAAGAAAAAAGCAAAGAACCAAATGGAGAGACGCCTCAACATACAGTGACAGAGGACGTCGCTAATAACGGCACCATTGTAAATACAGACACGGTGAACACAGAATCAAATGTACCTGACATGGACACAAAGTCGAGAGCGGACGAGTCCTCCGATGAGGTTCTGCCGGAGAAGGAGGCAGTAGAAACTCCAGCAGAGGAGAAACCTGCGGGTGAGAGCCCTAAGGAGGCAGAGGAACCACAACAAAACAATCACCCCGCGGAGAAGGTTGAAGTGGAGAAACAGGCGCCAACAGAACCCACCAATGGAGTCAGTGAAGAAGCCAAAGACAGCGCTGGTGATTCAGAACAAGCGCTCCCGTGTAAAGAAGCGCCTGTGAAGGAAGATGAGGAAGAGAAGAAAGCCATACCTGTAGTAGAAGGAGATGAGAGTGCCGCCCAAGACACCGTGTCCGTACCCGAGAGTGAGACGGATTCAGAGAGCAAGACGGAGCAGGGAAGCCCCGCCGTGGTCAAGTCAGACGTGGAGAAGGACTCGGACTCTGGAAGCAGCTCGGCGGCCGACAGCAACAGCCTGGACCTCAATCTGTCCATCTCCAGCTTCCTGTCCAAGAGCAAAGAAGGCTCCATCTCAATGCAGGTAGGAGTGTGTGATCTATGTGCCTCATTTATACGTGCAATCTCGAAGAAATTCGAATATCGTGGAAAAGTCAATTCAAAAAGTGGAACTTTCATATATTATTGATTTGATTACTCAAAGTGAAATATGTCGGACCTTTCTTTTGTTTTTGTTTGATGATAACGGCTTACAAGGTATAAAAAAATCCAGTATCTCAAATTGTTATCGCATATATATTATCAAACCAATCAAAAAAGGGATTTATCATACAGAATTGTCAACTATCTGAAATGTATATTTTTTTCTTGACTCATTACACTTCTATATGTAATGTATTTAGAATATTTGAAAGTTTCACTTTTTGAATTAAATCACGGAATTTTTTTTACTTTTTCATTGATATTATTATTTTTTTAGATGCACATGTACAACCTCAGTCAAATGATCTACGCTGTTTACATCATTTGAGCCCCTTTAAACATCCCCGCTTCATTCTGCAGGAGTCGAGGCGTCAGAAGAAGACGCTGAAGAAGACACGTAAGTTCATGGTGGACGGCGTGGAGGTGAGCGTGACCACATCAAAGATCGTGACGGATAACGACATGAAGAGCGAAGAGTTGAGGTTCCTGAGGTACGTCTGCGTCCAACCTGCTGTAACCATGCTGTCAGTCTAAATATGTGCCGTGGCCTATTAAACACTGCCTGCTCTAAATAGGTCTGTCTCACTTCACAACTCCCACAGCTTTTTAACAAATGCCAGATGGGTCATCTCCCATGGTGATATGCTGCGCTGCGTTACTGTCATCACCTATGTTTCCCTTTTAAAGACACAAGACCTGCTGCTCCCAATGTTTACACTAGTGCAGTCTGACTGTTATATACTGTTAGGTTGTCAGTTGACCCTATGTCAGTAATGCACAGTGGGTTTCCATGGAAACATTTAAGAAATAATGATTCACTAGTGAGAAGTTTAGGGCCATCAAAGACGGAAATACTATATGAATATTTAATGGGAGAGTAGTATTTGTATCATTCTTAAAGGGATGGAGTCAGCTATCAAGGATAATGCTTGTTGTAAAAAATGATTTATTTGTCAAAATCAGTAAATATCTTCTCTTGACACGCACATCTACGTATTGTGTGTACAGATTATTATTTATTTTTTCAGCGCAAACACAGTATGTTCAGGTAGCGGATATAGTGAGATAAATGTACTGATTTTGACAACAAGCATTCTCCAGCATCATTGCCTCCACCTTTTTAAATGCCTAACAAAAATAATGAAACACACCATTTCAGTAATAAAACTGTGTGTGTGTGTGTGTGTGTGTGTGTGTGTGTGTGTGTGTGTGTGTGTGTGTGTGTGTGTGTGTGTGTGTGTGTGTGTGTGTGTGTGTGTGTGTGTGTGTGTGTGTGTGTGTGTGTGTGTGTGTGTGTGTGTGTGTGTGTGTGTGTGTGTGTGTGTGTGTGTGTGTGTGTGTGTGTGTGTGTGTGTGTGTGTGTGTGTGGTTTCCTCAGGCGGCAGGAGTTGCGAGAGCTCCGCCTGCTGCAGAAAGAGGAGCAGAGGGCACAGACGCTGCTGAGCAACAAGCTGCAGCAGCAGAGAGAGCAGATCCACCGGCGCTTTGAACAGGAAACCACTGTGAGTCACTTCATTCACTCCGCCGCTATCTTTTCTTTATCTGGCCAAACCCCTTAAAGGCCCATGTACACCAAAGATTCAGTCTCAGAGTGAGTCGCAGCGGTGTAAACTGACAGGTTTTAGAATGTTGCAGACGGGCTCGTTGCATGTCTCAAGCCGAATCTTTGGTGTAGACGGGCCTTAAACAAGCTTCTCAAACTTGATCTGATTCTGATATAGGGACCTGCATGTACACCATATACAGTAGATGTCACACCATATAGATGTCATTTACAGTTCATTTCTCCTTCCTCTTAATAATTAATAAATCAAATACATTATTAATATTATAATGTTAATACACCTGAGCCAATTCTTTTAGGTGTATATCTATGTTAATGTACTGATATTTGGTCACATAAATACGTATAGTCATCATTGGAGCGCTTAAGTAGCCCAATGGTTACTGCGCATGCCATATAATCGAAACTCGCTGGTTTTGATTCCAGCAAGTGGCCTTTGTCGCGTGTCTTACCCCATCACTTTCCCTGTTTTTCCCTCTCTGCCTCTAAGGGTGTATTCACACATGCCGTGTTTAGTTCGGTTGAAACGAACTCAGATGCACTTCTGCCTTCGGTGCGCATCTTTCAGGCAGGTGTGAATACAGCAATCGCACTCGGGTGCGGACCAAACAAACGCTCCGAGACCCAGCTGAAGAGGTAGTCTCGATGCGTTTCCAAACGCACTCTGCTGCAGTTCGTTTGTGGTGTGAATTTGTTCGGACTCGATCCGACCCAAATGCAGGAGGCACTGTGCCTTTTCTTTCTTTTCTTTTTTAATAAATAGCCGTCAGCTTCACATTATGGGAAAGTGTTGTTGTCACCATTATTAGGAAGATTAGTTGTGGTTTGACCGGGAGCCCAGAACAATATAAATGCTGAATGTGTTCAGCGATCAGATGAAGGAGAGGGGAGCGTCTCTCGCACAGTGCCAACAGGTTCACGCTGCGCAAGAAGTGTGTGTTTTTATTTTGCTTCCCATGTACGGGACCGTCAATACTATCCCCGTGTCAGTTTGGAGCTGAACTGCGCCGACCCAGCTGATACACAGCTTAATCAGCTGAGTGTCAGCTTGAGCCTATTCTTCTCGCGTGACGCGCATCCAGCACCAAAAATACAGTAAAAATGATGTTTCACATCGTAGGCTACAAGCCACATAACGTGGCATTGACATAAGGCTACACATTATGACCATATGAAACAACAATAATTTGATGTTTTTCCTCTTTATTTATAGGTTAGATGTAGGCCCTTTTATTATTTTTAGCCCCATATTATATCAATGATATATATTTCGCAGTTTAAACTTCGTGCTTCCTGTTTCTCTCCACCCCAGAATGTCTGTCCAATGAATGAATGACCTCAGATCACGTGTGGTTTTGCTTCGTAATGCTGGTTCACTTGCAAAAGGGGCAATATGAAAGTGGACCACACCAAACAAAAAAAATCAAAACTCTATTTGGTCTGGACCAAAGCAAGTGCACTAGCGGACTTTCCCAGTGTGAATACACCCTAAGACTATCCAATAAATGTGAGAAAAAAAAATCACCCAAAAAAAATGTTTAGTCATGTTGCTAGGCTGATCCCAGTGTCTGATCCCATTGTGTCCGTGTGCAGGCTAAAAAGCGTCAGTATGACCAAGAGGTGGAGAATCTAGAGAAGAAGCAGAAGCAGACCATTGAGCGACTGGAGCAGGATCACACCAGCCGGCTGCGTGACGAGGCCAAACGCATCAAAGCGGACCAAGACAAGGAGCTCTCTAAGTTCCAAAACATGCTCAAGAACCGCAAGAAAGAGGTACAGTACGCTGGTGCATGGCCGTGTGTGAGTGTCTTCAGTGGGGCTGATTAGTTCCTCCTAACTAGGGGAAAGCTTGGGGTCGTACGCATTTGCATGTCATAGATACGATTGCTGTTTAATGGTGCATGTGTTTAACAGCTTAGCCGGTGGCATACTTGGCTGTGTGGCATATTAGTCCTTTGGGAGTGGAGTGCCTCGCTGTTCTGCCTAGTACTGTATGTGCAAATGATAGCAACAGAGTGCTATCTTTCTGCCTAGATGCTGCTAGCTCCATGCTGTTTATCCATTATTCATATGGCTGGAGGCTACTAGTTGCCTCCTTAGAAAATACTGCGCTGCTGTGCTTGGTCTATTTGTTATTTTTAGAGAACTATTTCATAAAAGTTCATTCTCAGGCTGAGCATAAAACCTGTGTGCTAAGCTTGTTATAAATACATGCTAGGTCTTTATAAGTCTCTCTTTCTGTACTGGGCTTTGCTGGATGTTGTCGGGTGTGCTTGCAGTTAATGTGTTTTGCTATGTGCGGCTTTCACATGGCAATAGAGCCAATTGGCATCCATTGTGCATTATGATGCTTTGATGGTGGTTCTGCTGTTTCGCAATTTTATGCTAGTTGAAAATATAATTGTATCAGGTTGGCTTAAAGCGGTGGCTTCAGTCTTAAGCTACGAACTTTGTTGTCGTTGTCTAGTTGCAAAAAATATAAATTACTGCATATTTCTGCTGTTTGCACTGTTATGTTCTCTATATTCAATGTGTACTGTTATTGTGTATTTAACTAACCATGTCTCTTGTATGAGTGTGTGAGGTGGCTTTGGTCATGGGATGGCCAACATTTAAAGATTTTTCCGAGTGGTGTTGGTGCTCATATTTGGGGGAATAATTAAAGCGTTGCATCAGAGTAACTGACATGGAATCATCTTAAAGACATGTTACTAAAACCTTTAAAGGGAAAAGGAATGATAAGTGTATTTTTTTAGAGCTGGTAGAAACCAACAAGACTTGAACTATTGAATGTTCAGTGAAGTCTTTTTAGCCTTGAGTTTTAGATTGAGAGCGTGTGAGCAGTCCACATGTCAGGGCTGTTAAACATCAGGAGGTCCTCGGATGATTCCAACTCAGTTACTCAAATTTAATTTCTAGAAACAAAATAATCATCCTGATGGCTGTTGGACATAATTGAATGCAAAGTAATACAGGGGAAGCTGTTCCTGAGGCTAACATCTTCTGCTATATGTACCAGTCAAATCTCTCTTTTGACCGAGGTATGACTTGACTCTACTAATCAAACAACTGACTGACTATAGTTTCTAAGACTGTGGAAATTATGCATGGCTGACTTCAAATCAGGTGGTAGCCGGATGCAGTATATCTGTCCTCTCAAAGTGGGCCTTGCATGTCTTCTACTGATGTTGGCTAGCTTTGTTAGACTTTCAGAATACAAAGCATCAACCAGTTTCTGCATACACACTGTAGGCCAAACACGAAGTTGGAATGTCACCCAGACACATGAGAAAAGACCTCATGAAACGCATAAAGGAGGACCTATCGCTCGTTAAGACCGCAGAGGTAAACTATCACCTGCCATCTCTCTCTCTCTCTCCCTCTCTCTGTGAGAGAGTAACATAACATTTTCTCTCTTTTTCTGATTTTCCCTCTATCCCTAAAACCACAAAAAATGCACACAAACAAAGACTTGCTGTGTCTGTAATAGCTGCTCCACATTTGGTATCCAGTGCACTTTAATAACCTTCTGACAGTTTGATTGTCTGAATTGTATTTATGGTTATAATAATAAAATATGTAAATACATTCAACTCCAAGGCTTATATATAACAATGGTGGTATTAAGCCATTATGGGAAATGCCGGACCCGCAGAATTGTTGCAATCAATGGCACAAATGACCTTGATGTATTTACTGATTCAGATTCACTTGATTAGACATCCATAAATGGTGGATAGAGACCTTGATATTGATGAATAGTTCAAGTCATATTTTACACAAAAAAGATTACATACATTTTCTTGGTGTAAAGTGTGAATATTTGCTGTTTTTTCTCTATCCTTTTAAATAGTAAAGTAAATATTTTGGGGATTTTGAATGTTGCCATCATTTGAGAAAATCTTCATGGATACTACTTTTATTCAACATCCCACAATGCAGTTCTTCACCTTTGCTCCTCAGATTACCATGTGGAAATTACAGTTATGTAACCCGTCAGTGGTGATGCAAAATGAGAATAATGACATCCGCTCTTAATTTACTGCTTTGAGCCATGGAGTGCCCTCGAGTGTTCCTCATTTAGGGAAAACATGAATTAATACCAGAGGAGTAACTGCAGACACAGCTTTCAAAGTCCTTTCCAAAACCTTGGTTTCCTCTGCAACTTTCATGAATTAGACATGATTCATGTGGATAAAACAGCAGCTCTCCCAAAACTGCCGGATTAAACCGTAGTGCTGGAATTATGAGCCGCTTTCAAGCATGAGCAGAAAAAGTATTAATAACTAATGAATTTGCTCCCTCCTAACATGTATCCAGAGCTGTGCTGTGCCCTCCTAAATACCGCAAAAAGTCCCTATGCGGGAAAGGGGTATCTCTTACGCAACCTAGGAGGAGTGTGTGTGTGTGTGTGTGTGTGTGTGTGTGTGTGTGTGTGTGTGTGTGTGTGTGTGTGTGTGTGTGTGTGTGTGTGTGTGTGTGTGTGTGTGTGTGTGTGTGTGTGTGTGTGTGTGTGTGTGTGTGTGTGTGTGTGTGTGTGTGTGTGTGTGTGTGTGTGTGTGTGTGTGTGAGCCACCTCAGCCCTACTGTCTGCTCTCTGTCCCTGATCAGGGCGAGTGTGCCGCTGTGTGCTCTCCTCCTTTGCAGGCAGTGGCCCAGGTTATGATACAGTCTTTTCAGTTGTCCTCATGTGCACTCTTCAACGCTCAGATGCAGGATGTAAGTCCTCCCTCCACCCCCCCCAAAACCCTCCCAAATCTCACTCTGTTGTTTCTCTCCATCTCTGGCCCATACTTAGATGTGACAGGGTTAGTTCAGTACACATGTAAGCATGGGCGTGCTGTTGCTGTTTTTGTTGTTATTCTTTTTTGAGTGTTATCCTCACTGTTTTTGTGCAGTGACTCTCTCTCTCTCTCTCTCTCTCTCTTCCTCTGCTGCTACCTAGCCACAGGTGTTCTACATCTAGTCTTTGTATTTTTATATTGTATTTTTTCTTATTGTTTTACATTGTTTGCATCAGGCGAGATTGAGTCCTGTTATCAACATTATCAGTGCCCTCAGGTGGTGTAGTGGTTGATCCCTCTTCTGTCTGGATCCGTGTTCGTCTCCGTCAGCCGAGTGCCTTTTACAGGATGCATGTTAAAGTCACTTGTATTGTGCATAAATGAATTATGGTATCATCATTTAACCATTTTAATTTGGATTGAGCAGCATAATAATAACATCACCCAGGTTGAATTGCCACGGATAAAGTGAATTCTGTGAAATGATATGATCAATTTATGTCTTATCATTAGTTGCATAATAGAAGCACATAACCTACAATTTGCCACCAGCGAGGTATTATTAGACATCCACAGAAGAGATCATAACATCCTTTTAGATTATGGATAAAGATAGACTATTAATTTGAAAACTACTTGCCCATTATGTAACGAGTCATTCTTCATAATGTAGACCAGGCTCCGGATGACAATGTGACCGTCGTCCGTGTCAATGTTGTCTCACATGAAACTGTGAATCTTAACTTTTTTTCTCTCTTTCTCTCTCTTCACCACCATTGTGGATCGTTGCCATCCATGATCCTCTTGAGTGTCTCTCCTGCTGATTGCAGTTGACGATGTGACATCTTGTTGCTGTGTGTTGTTTTGACCTTGAATGTGGAAGCCTTTTTCGACTAGATTATTTATAGAGCCTTGTTTTAAGATGCATTTCTTACCGTGACATTTTTCTCATGCTGTCTCTCTCTCTCTCTCTTTTTACTCTTGGCTGTCCTTCTGCAAGATCCCTCCATTGCTTCCTATGACTGTCCCTCACTGCTTTTCTTCTTCTCCCTGGATCCTCAGGAGCAGGAGTTCCTACAGAAGCAGCAGCAGGAGCTTGACGGAGCGCTGAAGATAATCATCCAGCAGCATAAAGTGGAGATCGCCACCATCGAGAGAGAGTGCCTCAACCACAAGCAGCAGCTGATGAGAGGTAGGAGAATGACTCACTGAACATAGCAAAATACTGTAAGCCCTTTTCAATATAAGTCACATCTTTACATTACTGCAGTCAGTGCTCACCATCTTCTTAAGGTACACTATGTAACTTTGAGTGACAGAGAAGTGAAGATTTTTCTAAGGTTTATTCGCATAACGGATTAAATGAACTTTCCTCACTGGATCCCTGGAACATTGTTTGAAGTAAGAAAAATACCTTAACAGTTACTGTTTCACTGTTGTTGTTTTTGTTGTTGTTGTTGTTGTTGTTGTTGTTAACAGCAGCAGGGCCCACAGTTTTGTTAAGAAAGATATTCTAGTTTTGCGTTTGGTTCCAGGTGCATCAACATCATTTTTTTTTTATTCATGGTGGTGATAGAATTATTCAATTCTAAGAAATACATGTAGATAAAATATGTTGTTCTGATTTCCGGGCCACCTAAGCATATTTCTGTTACCATAACATTGAACAAAACATGCAACTCATTGAAGTCTAAAAGCAACCGACTCGGCTCCAGCATCCTGTGCGAGTTTCAAGTCGCCAAGCTTATTTTCATAACACACACACACGCACACACACACACACACACACACACACACACACACACACACACACACACACACGCACACACACACACACATATACACATATGAAACCAACTGAAAGGTTGAAGAAATTGTCCCTTTTTGATCTACTTTGGATTCACTCTGGGCTCGTGGAGGGAGTGTGTGTCTGCAATGCCAACAGTGTGTAAATAATGAGTGTGACATGACGTTACTGTTTGACAAGACTTGTTTCAGCTTGCTCTACCCGTCTTGTTTGTTTTAGTCATCCTACCCGTCAGCGGCTAACATGCATTTACATGTTTGCTAACTCACACTCTCGCAGCCTTACTAAATGCTTGTGTGTGTGTGTGTGTGTGTGTGTGTGTGTGTGTGTGTGTGTGTGTGTGTGTGTGTGTGTGTGTGTGTGTGTGTGTGTGTGTGTGTGTGTGTGTGTGTGTGTGTGTGTGTGTGTGTGTGTGTGTGTGTGTGTGTGTGTGTGTGTGTGTGTGTGTGTGTGTGTGTGTGTGTGTGTGTTGTAGCTCGAGAGGCAGCCATGTGGGAGTTGGAGGAGCGCCACCTGCAGGAGAAGCACCAGCAGCTGAAGCAGCAGCTGAAGGACCAGTACTTCCTGCAGAGACACCAGCTGCTGAAGAGGCACGAGAAAGTAGGAAATCTACTAATAGAAATATGTACTTTCATTTTTAAAGCCCCTGTTAACCCAACCGAACCCAACTCCACAAAGTCCCCTCTAATTATGTTATTTGGGAAGTAAGTTGCATTATAGTAAGCATCTAAAAAAGAGCTAGGCATTTTTATCCATTCAGATTGAAGATATTGTCATTTAAGTTTGATAACTGTAACATAAATTAGGTTTAGATGAGGCAGGCTATGCTCTGGTTCTCATTACACAATAAGTATTTTGAACCAATCACGGCAGCTCTCTGCCCGAATGTTCTATAAAAACAATGACTGTTGCCATGAAGACCGTTTTGATATTGCCATGTCCACACAGTCCTGACACATGGTCAAGACAGTAAAAAGAGAAGAAGAAATTAACTAAGTTTTATAATATATATGTACATTAAGTATTAATCAGATTTTTGAGACACCCAACTTAGATATCATATAGATTTCCAGAGGCTTTAACAAATTCTGTTGAACTCAAACACTGCTTGTGTGTTTTTATTTTGTATAGGAGATGGAGCAGATGCATCGCTACAACCAGCGCTTGATAGAGGAGATGAAGAACAAGCAGAATCAAGAGCGGGTTCGCCTGCCCAAGATCCAGCGCGGCGAGGCCAAGACCCGCATGGCCATGTTCAAGAAGAGCCTCCGCATCACCGCCACCGCCTCTGTCACCCAGGAGCAGGAGAGAGAGCGGATCAAACAGGTGCCAGCAACACACACAGCAGCAGCAGCACTCACTGTTGTTTCAGCTCGTCACACCGAACACGAAGTGACTGAACGTGCTTGTTTGTTTATTTTTAGCAACACCGTGTCACTCTGGTGTGCACTCACACAGCTAGGATCTGCCCGATACAAACACACACACACACACACATACACACAGTCTCTCTTAAGTATACCAGCCTGCCAACCAGATTTCCTGTCAACCTCTCGCAAGCTTTCACTGGCTCCCATCTTTCTCAAAATGTTTGTTTCCATTTGGTTTTGTTCAGATAAAAGCAATGAGCTTTCATGGCGGAAATCTTACACTTAAAGATGTACTTACCTGCAGTAATCTGTAGTTGTTCAAGTACTGTGTTGTCTGACTCCTTTGCGTTTCACACATTAGTTTTGAATGTACAGTATGAATTTGCAATCTGTGTTGTACATGTTTGAAATGTAGCATTCCATGACCGGGTCCTTAGTTTGTCCTTTCCAAATCACTTTACAGCCTAGCTTAGTGACGTGTTACATATGTGTTGACATGTTTCTGTTGTTGTATCTTGGGTCCAGTTTGCTGTTCAAGAAGAGAAGAGGCAGAAGAACGAGAGGCTCCATCAACACCAGAAACATGAGAACCAGATGAGGGACCTGCAGCTGCAGTGTGACTGTAACATCAGAGAGCTGCAGGAGCTACAGGTGGGGGCCACAACACTCACACACACACACTTCTTTTATGTGTTTCTGTGTTTCAGATCATATTTGAAACACTGAGTTCGCTTTGTCCTCTACGCCGACTTGGGATATTTGCAACAGGAGAATAATCCCTGTATATCATGTATTGAGAATTTTGGACACATGCTGCTAAAGAAATATATAAAATAATGCTTGGTTAAAATACATCAAATAAAAGAGACATAACCGTGTTTACCCACACTGTGTCACAGAATGAGAAATGCCACCTTCTGATTGAACATGAGACCCAGAAGCTGAAGGAGCTGGACGAGGAGCACAGCCAAGAGATCAAGGAGTGGAGAGACAAACTAAGACCCAGGAAGAAGGTATATTTAACATATATTTCATTCCTCCACTTAATATGTCTCGTATGAATTCTCCCCCCCCTCCCTCCACAGTCAAACTGTGTTCAGTATCAGGGCTGTGACTCAGCTGTTTGTATCTGCCGCCCCCTGCAGGCGCTGGAGGAAGAGTTCACGCGGAAGCTGCAGGAGCAAGAAGTCTTCTTCAAGATGAGCGGCGAATCGGAATGCCTTAACCCCACCACCCAGAGTCGAGTGTCCAAATTCTACCCCATCCCTCACCTGCACAACTCCGGTTTATAGCCTTGTGTGTGTGTGTGTGTGTGTGTGTGTGTGTGTGTGTGTGTGTGTGTGTGTGTGTGTGTGTGTGTGTGTGTGTGTGTGTGTGTGTGTGTGTGTGTGTGTGTGTGTGTGTGTGTGTGTGTGTGTGTGTGTGTGTGTGTGTGTGTGTGTGTGTGTGTGTGTGTGTGTGTGTGTGTGTATGTGTGTGTATCTGTGCTACGAGACGGACTCCGATCAAACTTGACACACCGTTTCCCTCACTCAATCAATTTTCTTCCCAGCTTGTTTGGGGTGGGGGGGGGGGATGTCCAATGGATAATATGCACTTTTTTGAGCATGTTCAAATTTTAGAAAGTCTGCAGTAGCTAAGGGCCAATCAAGCTATCTCATGCGCTATTGCAAGTACAGACTGCTACAGAGTGAATGATCTCCAGTGCCTCATGTGTTTTTTTTTTGTTTTTGTTTTTTCTGCATTTCAGCTCCTTCCCCTTGTTGTTCGTCAGCTTGCAGTAAATACAGTGAATGTGTTTTGCACTTGAAAAAAAAAACCTGGTTTGTCATTTCCTGCTCATAAACAAAAGATGTTGGGAAATGTATTTTAATCATTTGGAGTAAGCTGGTGATGTAGCCTCTTACTCTGAGATTATGTTTTGCTGCATGTTAGGTGAAGCAGGTTCACGGGAAATGAGCTGATGAGTCTGTAGTTGTTCGACTTTGTTACGTCTGTGTAGTCTTACGTGGGCAGTGTATAATGTCAGCCGCGTGTCAGCATCATGAAGCTGCAAGTTGAAATTTAAGAGGAATGTACTGTGTTGTAAATGTGGCGTGTGTGTGTGTGTGTGTGTGTGTGCACCTACATATGAAGTTTTATCAGACACCACGAGGAATTCAACTTGTCTTGAGATCAAAGATATTTATCTGTTGCCGTGGCACATAATGTCCTTTGAGTGCTGTACTCCCTGAACGCACATTGTCCGGTTGACTTGTTACACCCTGGAGAGTGACATAAAAATACTTGTTTTTTTCTTTATTAATATATATATAGGAAAAAATCACTTTACTGTTTTCTGGGAGTTAGTTTGAGTGGTGGTATGGATACTAGTATAAACATAATGGAATGTAAAGCTGTTGATTTGCACTGTTTTGCCAAGAAAAAATATGCAGTAGTGAACTGTAAACGTCACCCAAGCTTATTCAAACTCACTCTTAAGCTTGTTTTAACTTTTTTTTTTCCAAATATGCCCTTTAGTATTTTATGACCACATTTAGTTTTCTAAACATGTATTCCTGATGTATCGATGCTGTATTCGCTCCGTTTCCAACGAGCTGCTGCTCTTGTCGAGACGAGTGTTGTACGAAAGGTAAAATGCTGTTTCTCTAGCTGTACGTATCTCAACGTGTGTCGCTGTATTTTTATGAGCAAAAGTAATTGATGGTTCAAAAATGCAAAACCTACTTCAAGATGCCTGATTTGTTTATTTTGCCACTGCACATCATCAACTTATGTAATCATTTCTGGATGCTGAAAATAACCTTTACTAGTGTTTTTTTTTTCATGAATGCTGGATTTTTAGCATTGTTATCGGAGATTGTGTCTTGTGAATTACACCAAACGCCCCATAGATTTCAAATATTTTTTTATTTTAATTTACAGCATTTTTGATTTGTCGATAGGATGTCATCCTACCACAATGAATATTCTTAGTATATGCATTTATGATGTCAGATCAAATGTCTTTAAAGTGTCTTCATGAATTGACATATTTTTGTTGTTGTAAATAAAATATTAACTATTTGACATAGGAAACATCTTTTGAGATCAATTTAGTCGCAATGCAAATATCAAAACTCACAAGTCCAAAAATAGATTTATTTGTGCGTCTTTTAAAATATATTGATCAAGTGTCAGTGAGATAAAATCTTTTCACACACTTCAAGCTATCATGAAAATATATCAACTTCAGTGCGCTCTTATACAAAAATATACAATCCGATCCTCCATTCCTACGCATTTATCTCAGTCCTGTCTTTCCGCCATATTTTCAACATGATATATTTCTCTTTTATTCTACCAACAAACCTTTCAAGTAAATCATGAACATCTACTGTAACCCTCGTCCCAATCAAATGACCCTCACTATGACTGTCACGTTCAGATAAAGATGAATTAATATATATAGTCTATATTTTTTCATGGATGTAAATTGTTTATTAATTGGTGTGGGGTGAATGGATAACTAGGGGTCTTAAAGGCTGCACTTTGGCTTAATTCATTTAACATTATTGAAGCCTTTTATGAAACGTTGAAGGGTTACCTTGGCACAACACTTTTATATTCCTCAACACAATATAATCCTCAAAAGACAGCAAATACAAAAACATAGTACACTAGACTGACACTCGAACTACACAAGCAGTGGGGAAAAGAGGCAAGATATCGGCCAAGTGGTACTTATTGCTTTAAAAATAGCTATTCTCTTAAACAAAGCTGCCCCTGGAAAAAAGTTTGAATGCGAGCTTCTAACTAAGCAAAGTAAACATTATACACCCACATGTTAAAAAATAAGTCTGTGTTAGAAAACACTGACCAGCAGCTGAAACCATAACTCTACTGAAGCCGCTTTAAAAGAGACTGTTGCATTTTTTGGGGGGGAGGCCTATGACTATTTCTACACATGGGAACAGTAAGGAGCATTATGACTAGTTGACAGTTGAACATCTTATTAACAAAAAAAAGATGAATGAAAATGAAATCGGACATGATCCAGTAGTACGTTGACCCTTTAGCCACGGTTAGCTTGACGGAGACGCAGCTTCGGACGACCGACCAATTTCTTCCCTGCAGTGGCTGGAGAGAAAGCAAAATGAGTATTGACGAGATACATGTATGTAACACAGGAACTTTGTTATGTAATGTTTTGACTGAGTGTTACCTGCTGTATCCCTCTTCTGCACTCTGTGTGGAATTTGGACAGAGTATGTCCCTGGAAGTCCTTGTAAACCTGGCGGTCCAGGATCACCTGTAAACGCACAAGAAAATCTCTCTCAAGTCACTCCACGAAAAAACATTACTCTTGAGAGATATGCAAGTGTTTCAATCGGCTCCAGCTTCAACGTACCCTTGTCGCCTTTGGGTCCTGGGTACCCTCTGTCTCCCTGTGGTCCGGGGCCTCCTGGAGGGCCAGCGATGGTGCCATAGGCTGCGCAAAGGGCAACGAGAAAAGAATTGCAAGATTCAGTTGGGAGATGAAGCAACATTTTCCATCTACACTTACATAAGTCTGCATAGTTTTCCATTTACAGTGTGTGGAAAGAAAATCATAAGTGCATGACGCTCACTTCTGAAGAACTGCATGAGGTCAGCTGTCACGTTGCCGTAGGAACCGATGACGCGACTCTGGCCAGATGGTCCGGGAGGGCCGGGTGGACCAGGGGGGCCTTGAATGGCTCGTACCTGTGCCCTCCATGGACCCTCCACCAGGTACTCCTGCAGCAGGCCTTGATCTAGAGGAGGAGGGTAATAACAGAGCACTGTAGGTCACACAAAACTAATTCACATGTGACGTCTTTCTATATTGTTGGCCAGAGGTGAAGAAGACACATCAGAAACATAAACAACAGAATGGATGAAAAGACAACTGTCACTGGATTTATTTGATACTTTCAGATGTTGCAAATAAACGTCAACATAAACTTAGGAATGGGGAAAAAGGAGCTCCTTTTATCTCTACCGCAACATTTTAAAGGTTTCTTCAGCGTCAAGTTAAAGGTGGAGTCAACGATTATGGAGAACGACCGTTGTCAAAATTACTTTTATTGTCAATCGGAGAAAATAACTTGTGATGAGATAATCACTGATTTTGACAACAGTCGTTCTCCAGAATCACTGACTCCACCTTTAATCCAGTGATCATTTTCTGTGTGTCCATAGATACACTGCAAAAATGAACTGCTAACAGCTGATACAGCATCAAAAAATCATCTGAAGTGGGCTTACTCTTTATGTAGTCTGAAACTTTAATGGCGACGCTGGTGTAGTCCAGAGTATCTGAGAGCTGTCTGGAGTCACGTCCAGACTGAAGGTCACCCTGGGAGTAGGTTCTGGTCTGAGAGTAGCTGCCGCTGTAACCAGGCTCTCCACGCTCTCCTTTATGACCGCGGGGTCCCTCAGGCCCTGGAGGTCCCATGATGGTAAGACGGACACTGTCGCCTGAAATACAGAAAAGAACATCTATCATATCTGCACTCAACTGGCCTTCACTTATCTGGATATGTTTGACTCCAGATACTGATCCCATGTCTTTATTGTGTCCATGCTGGATGTGAGGAGCTTACTGGTCAGATACTGCTGTATTTCAGAGCGGATGCTCTCCCGAGGGAAGTTTCCATTGTAGGAAATGGATCCACTGTAACTGCCTGGTGGCCCCTGGGGTCCCTGAGGACCAGGAGGGCCGGGTTGACCTCTGAACCCAGCACCTGAGAGAGAATCAATTCAACGTTAGAATGCAACATTGTTTATGTTGAGAAAGGGGGATGGTAGACTAAATAAGGAGTGGAGAAATAAACAACCTTATGTTGAATTTACACCTCTGATTAAAAATGTAATTTATGTTAAGACCTTTAACTTGATGGTTTTTACCAAACATTTGATCGTGTACATTACCTTGCTGTGTAAATCTAAGCCGTTGCAATCGTTGTCGTGAAAATTAGGGTTATCTGTGATTTTCCATAGTTGAGCATACTGTTTGTCATCATGGAAACTGCCCAGAGTAACTCAGCCTCCATCAGTGTATGCATAACGTTATAATTCATCCTTTCCATCAGACTCACCTTGCAGGTAACGCTGAATTTCCTCCAAGCTGTATTGGTTGCCCTGGCGACCTCCTGCCCCGTACACTGTGGCGGTGGAGAGTCCCGGTGGCCCCTGAGGGCCAGGAGGGCCAGTTCGCCCCGGGGCCCCTGCGGGACCAGGAGGACCCTGCTGTACGGCAGAGCTAATCCATGCACGGAAGTCTGAATCTAAGGACATGAAAAAACAAGAAAGATGATGAGTGAGTGGCACATCTTTCACTGTTCTTGTAGAAAGCAAAAACAACAACATACTGATCAGTGTCTGTCACTAAAATGATATACTTCTTATTAGGGCCGAATAGTCAATGGTAGCCGTAGCAAAGCCAGAGCCGCCTGCAACAGAAACCCCAGGAGGGCCGGGTGGTCCGGGGGGACCTCGAGCAATCCCTCTGTCTGAAAATAACAATAAAAGCAGTTTGATTAATGAAGTCTGGAATCCACTTTCAGGATTTGTTTTCTGTTTTGTATGTGCTTACCATTCATGATATTGAATACGTAAGTGGCGATTTCCTCTACACGGTGACCGCTTCCTGATAACCCAGGTGTCCCTGCCGGCCCTTGTGGCCCTGGTGGTCCCATAACATATCTCCTCACGTCGTCTCCTAGACAGATAAGAGCAGAGACGTAGTTTCACGAGTTCTCAAACATTTTTGTCTTCACATTGAAATTAGTTGTTGAAGAGTTTATAAAGACAGTGGACAGTTCAGAAAGGATATCATGTGCATCTGATACCAAATGGCTCAGCTAGAATATCTTTACTTGTACTTACTCTGAAGCATGGCGATGAGAGCATTGACCGTCAAGGATCCGGAGCTAGATGGACCAGGTGGTCCTGGAGGACCCTGAACCCCAATGCTAAGGCTTGAGCCTGAACCTGAAATTGCACAAGACAGTCAATTGTGGCCCGATAAGGGGGTGTCCCTGACTACGAATTTACATCGTCAAATCTGATTGGCCGACTGATCGTATAATCATGAGTTAAGCTCATGAGTCATATCAGATTTTTATTAAACGTATAACAGGCGGATATTAATACCACAATGGGCGATGTATCAGGATTTATTGGGAAAAATCATGCAATTCCATATCAAATCAGACATTCAGCACCCCCATATAGCCGGAATAGCATCACCCTTGTTTCATAACCAGTCGAATTGTCAACTAGTCGACAATTCTGGGTAATCCCTGCATACAGTTATGAATTCTGGGGAGAAGCACAGCCTTACGTTGTATGTACGCAATGATTCGAGCGGAGATGTCTTCTATGGAGCCCGAGAAGGTTGCAGGGATTCCTGGAGGGCCAGGTGGACCAGGAGGTCCAGGGATACCAGACTGTCTGCTTCTGCTACTACCTGCATGGAACAAATAAAACAATGTCACACTCTCCTCACGTCCACCTCATAGACTGTAAGCCTGAGAACTTGCTTTAGAAGAACTCTTACTCAGATATTCATTGATGTACTGGCGCATCTCTGTAGAAGAAGCGAAGGCGCCCGGATGGCCTGGAGGGCCGGGAGGACCAGCTGGACCAGGAGGGCCTGAGGTGACCGAGACAGAGCCTGAGGGAAAATAAGATGGTTAAGACCCTGCGGAAGCTATGTGGACTAAACCTTAAAGCCATTCATAGCTCCTTGAGATAAAACAATCCAGTTAGTGTAGTATTAAGAATAATTAGGAAAATAAATATGACTCTCTACCTCTTGAAGAGCCATGAAGACCAGGAGATCCAGTGTCCCCTTGGAAATGAGAAAATGAGAAATGATTAAAGGTCCCCTATTATACAAACTGCCCTTTTTCATTTATATGGGTCCCTGGTGTCACTAGACACTCCCAAAGTATGAGGAAAAACAACCCTCTCTTTTTCTTCACCTCCATCTTTCTGAAAACGTGTTCAAAAATCTCAGTCAGATTTTTCTCCTCTTATGAAATCATAAGTAAGGCACTACCTCCACCTGTGATAAGCCACACCCCCAGATATCCCTGAATCTAACTGTCCAATCAGAGCAGACTGGGCTTTTTGGAAGGCGGGGCTTAAAAGAGAAAACTTAAGGTGCGAACACACTGCACTCCGCCGTGCGGCGAGTATGCATACAAAGTCAATGTATTTCGTGCGGCGCCGCGCGAATGGCCGGCCAGCGGAGAGCGGTTTACGCGGCGTCGCGCGGCTAGGGTGGCGCGGCTAGGGTGGCGCGGCCGCCGCAGGAGTTGAGAATATTGACATTTTTGCCGCCGGCCGCGCCGCGATTGCCAATCAGCGTTGAGCTCCTCCCGACGTCACTCACTTCGGGACGACGGACAGAGGAAATTAAGATGGATGAAAACATAATAGTCACAGTTTGCTCCTATAAGTTCTGTGAATAGCCTATGTGTCTGTTGCCTGCTGTGTACAGCTATCAATTTTGCTTTATGAACCAAGTTAGCACCGGTTAGCTTGGGTAAAGCACCATCAGCACAGCAGACTGGTGCTCTCAGCACCGGTAAGCACCACCGCCAGCATATCCCCAGAGTAGGAGAAGGCTACTCTGGTCGGGCGGCAGACACAATATGACCCAATATGATCATGCGGCGCGGAACCTGCGATTCGCGCGGCCAACCGCCGCGCCGCGGAGTGCAGTGTGTTCGCACCTTTAGCAAACCATATAAAACAGTTTCTAGTAGGAACCCAAATTACCATTTTGAACCTGATAAATTAGCACAACATGTGCCCTCTAAAGTACTATGAGACGCAAGCGGATACAGTCTAAAATATGGACAATAAAACAAAGACAGCAATCTACCTTTATAATTTGTTAGTAGGTTTACCTTTAACTCCCTGCGGTCCTGGAAGTCCAGGAGGCCCCGGTGGACCTGGTAGTCCCTGGCCGCTGCCCCCTGAGGAATGAGTGGACACTGCAAGAAGAAATAGATATACAGTATGTCACAATGTGCATTAAGCCTGATCCTCACACGTTTCAACCACAAGACTGTCTTTCTTTGTCCAATGTGTGTTTGAATGCCGACCTCTCTCAATGCTTCCTGGTCTCCCTGGGGTTCCTTGCACACCTGGATGGCCTTGTTCACCTGAGACACATATGGGATGTCACAGTTACTGTATGTATTTATGTCACAGACGGCTCACAACTATCTGTATTGTTACATAACAGATATACACATAATGAAAGAAGACAATTACCTTGGTATCCCCTCGGTCCAGGAGAACCTAGAATAACAACGGAGATGTTTTAATAAAGAGTTATCATAATAATAAGTTATCATCATATCAAGAAATTCAAACAATCATCAAATACTTTTTTTTTTCAAGAATTTGTGAGAAATCTAGTCAGTAGTCCAGAGAATAAAACAAATATGTTAATTGTACTAAAACACATACCAATTCAAAGTAAAACCACAGACACTAAGCATTCTGAGTCATTTTTACCCCAGAGCTGAATTGTATATACTATAAAAACTGAAAGAGAGAATGTTGAAAACATTTAATGACAAATGGGTCTGCACACAATCTGATCACCTATTGCTCCCCTAATCCCAGCAGGCCCGGGTGGTCCTGGTGGTCCAGAAGCGTAAACGGTTCCTGTAAGAGAGAAGAGTGTTGAAATGTTTTCTGTTACTGCTAATAACAACTCAAGACCACATCAAGACAGAGCACACGTTTAGATTCTGGGTCATACCTGAGCTGGATGAAAAGCCTGACTCTCCTCTGTCTCCTTTAGGTCCTGGTTGTCCATAACCTACAAAGAAAAAATGGACGATCAAAGTTTGATATGAAGAATGGATTAGCCTCTATGTCCTACTGTAAAATACAGCAGATTTAACCAGCTGACCTGGGGGCCCGGGTGGTCCTGGGGGTCCTTGTCTTGAATCTCCTGATGAAGACAATTTTTGAAAACATCAGTGACACAATATAACAAGAAGAAATGACTGGAACTGTAGTCATTCTCATAAAAGAGTAAGTCTTAAGTTGTGTCTCATCAACCTGGACGTCCAGGTGGGCCGGGTGGGCCAGGTGGGCCGGGTATGTAGGATATTCTGGAGGATCCACTTGAAGATCCACTAGAAGATCCACTTGATGATCCAATTGAGGATCCACTTGATCCACTTGATCCACTTGATCCACTTGATGATCCTTGTGAGGATCCACTGGAACTGAATGTCCCTTAAGATGAGAGAAAAACACACAGTTTGAACTGTCTTCTAGTCTGTAGAGAAGAGGATAACCAGGAGAAAAGTATAGAAAAATGGCCATTTGTTTTTCTTTGTTTGCTAAACAGCGGCCACTGTGGCCACAAGTTGCAATTACAGGATCGTTCTAAAAGCTAGCATGTAGCATACAGTATAAGTGTGTAGCACAAGCATGGAATAGCATGAAAGGCAACAGACTTACTTTAATGTCGGTTTTATATATGTTAGCATTAGCCTTCATAAGCTAACTGTGGTGGAATATAAGAAATACTTTTGCACGACTTGTACTTTACTACTTCTACTCCACTACAGTTAACTTTTTACTCGGCTACAATTATCAGCTTTAGTTACTAGTTACTTTACTAATGACTTTTCTTTCTTCAATACAGTATGTTTTTTTTAATATATTATCCTACCTAACAGTATATCTGAATTCTCCTGAAGGCATTAATACCGTTCCCATAGTTAGTAGGATACTCACTGTCAGAAGATGATGAGGTTAGGGTTATCGATGATTCTCCCTGGTCTCCCTTATATCCTCTTTCGCCTCTAGGACCTGTGAAGATAAACAAAAATAGGCATATAAAACTCAGGGGGACATACACAACCTACATATCTTAGTGAAAAAACTGGCATTGTGAACAAATAAAGCATGATGACCTACCAGACTGGCCAGGCAGACCAGCAGGGCCAACGGGACCTGAGGAGGTAAAGAAAGACATTTGAACTTTATAATGCGGTACAATCATTCAGGGCTGAGACATGAGGTATGCAGAATGCTGAGGTTATCGTCCGGCTGCTTTGTAAGCTAGCAAGGGTCAAACCTGATAATCCTGGAGATCCCGCGGGGCCGGGAGGACCAGCAGGCCCGGGTGGTCCTGGGATGGCATAAGAACTGGAGCCACCTGCAAAATATAAGCGATAGTTACAATATAATCCATACTATTTTAATCCGTCAACATCCCCTGTCCATTCCAATAATAGACCAAATGTTTAAAAAATAATGAACATTGGAGGAGCAGGTAAAGTAATCAAATGAAAAAAATAAAATTTTAATCCATTGATAAAAAAATGTATGTAAAATGTATTTATTTTTTAAATGTCTCAGAAGAAAATGTATCTTTCGTTTCTTTGTTCATTCCAATAGACAGAATCTTTTTTTTTGCTCATGATCTGTGAGTGCAGTTTAAGTAGAAATACACCATTAGGCTACAATTCTCTTTTTATTGGCCAAATAATCACAATCTTCTACCTGTATTAATGATTCTTCCTGCTGACCCGGATACACCTAAAACAGACGGACACATGCTGCATCAGATACACAAGTCAACAGCTCAAAACACAAACGTTATCATTTAGAAATTAGGAGCACCACAGGGTGGCTCGAGTTTACAGTAACCGTACCGTCGGCACCTGGTCGCCCTGGATTCCCTGGTATTCCTGAAATAAGGTAAATTTTTAGTGGTGAGAGCATTGAAAGAAAAAAAGCTGCTCCATAAACAATAAAAGAACAAGAGTGGTACCTGGTGGTCCCTTTGGCCCAGTTTGACCTGAATGTATCTTGTCATATTATCCACTGATGTAATGTAATGTTAATGTAGCTAAAATATGAAATCAAGCTTAGGTTACCCGGTTGTCCGGCATTTCCGGGAGATCCAGCGGGACCTCTGATTCCAGGAGGCCCAGCAGGTCCTTGATCACCTGAGGACAAAAAATTAAAGTATTTTTTTATTTTTATTTTTATTTATTTTTTTGGCTGAACAGTATGTGTGTCTGGACACAATAAAATGTTAATAAAGAGGGTGAAAAGCTTGGTTTCTAAGTTTGACAATCATACATTCTTGAGTTGTATCACAATCAATGGTTCGTACTTGTTATTACGCATATTCAAAATAATATCTAAATAAGTGTAAATGACATATTTACCTCTTGATCCTTTTTCGCCAGAGAGTCCAGGCAATCCTGATAAGATAAAAAGAAAGGAATACGAATATCGTATCAAATATCAATCCATAGGAACCTTTAAAAACCCAAAAGTTGGTTGTCAGTTTATTTTGTAAGGTCTGCTATTGCTTCAATGACCAGCAGGGGAGCCAAAGATGCTTTGTGAGTAGACTTCTCTCTGCTGCCCCCTGGTGGAGTCTGTTATTGTACACTCTAGTTACTGCCACATTGAAATCAGTTGACATAACACTAACAATAAAAGTGAAGATATAGGTGAGCTATAAATTCACTATAACAAATGTTACTTTTGAAACGTTGAAATAGTTCTATATAAAATATAGGTGTTGTTATCATTGAACACAGCCAGGTAGATGTCCTCCTGTTTCCAGCCATTGTAGCCATTAAGCTAAGCTAAGCTAACTGGCTGCTGGCTTTACATTAGCTGTAAATGTGAGAGGGATAATAATTATCTAATTTAAATCCCTACTAGAAAGCGAATAAGCAAATTACACAACATTTCAAGAATAAAATCACAATCCGAGCGTCTGAGGTCATAGAGTGAGAATCAGGAAGTCCCGTGACTCACCGTTTGCTCCTCTCTCCCCGTCTTGCCCATGTAGACCGGATTCACCTGAGGAGTGGGACAAGTGGGTGAGGAGACTTCACATAGTAGGCCTATATAACATTGACAATTAATCAGCGTCAAATGCAGTTTAATTTACAAGGCAGCACTGACCTTTGATTCCTTTGTCACCAGTTTCACCTGAAATACACATGAATTAAACAACGATTAGAAACACTTTCTAAGCCCACAAGTCTTTTAAAACACACACACACACACACACACACACACACACACAATGTTACAACAAACCTTTCGGTCCTTGAGATCCAGGAAGCCCTCTGTCACCTGCAGAGTGAGATAGTCATTGTGAGTAACACAGTATATACAAAACTAAATTAACTGTTTCACTGTATTTTGCAGCCTAACAATGTCCATGTTACGTAGCCTACCTTTAACTCCAGGAGACCCTGCCTCGCCACGGAAACCCTGAGGACCTGGTTGACCTGTAACAAAAACAGTCAATGCACTGCTAACTGTCTTTTCAGTTGGTAAATGTGAGAGTATTTACAAATAAGCAGTTGTCCCTGGAATCTATTCAATGGTCGTAAAGGAAGAAACTCACCAGGTGGCCCAGCAACTGCATGTCCTCCGAATGCTTTTACAGAAAAGATGAAAAAATAATAATTATAATCAGAAAAGCCACCTTTTAACAAGAGCTTTTTAACCTCACATTATATGTGTATTATATGTATATGAGGTGAACAAAAACAACTACACGGACAATAGTGTTAATTGACAATACAGTGATGTAGAGAGATGTTTTCATCCTATGAGTGGCAGTGAAATAAGACTTTTTCCTTCTTTATTGAAATGAAATAAATACTTATTATCCATACTGGGTTTGTAACTCCCACTTTCGATAAATAATAGTTAAAGATGGGAGGGACACATAACATGTTTTTCCAAAGCTTTTGTCCTAGCAGTGAATTACAGTTAATCCAAGGGTGTTTAAAGTAATTCTCACATGTAATATTAAAATGTAATATATAATATTTTCAATCATAAGTGTCTAATCCAGATTGTTTTCTGTTGTTTTTTGTATGGACCATAGACTGGTATGCTCTGCTGCCCCCTTGTGCTTTTTGGTATTTCCTACATCATGAGGTGATAAACTTTTTCACTTTTAATGGAATTTTAATGTAAAAAGACAACACAAAAATATTATCTTTTCTTTGTCAATTTTCTAGACGTGGAAAAAATCTCACCACTGGATCCAGGCGGCCCAGCAGGCCCGGGAACCCCAGCATCTCCAGGAGATCCTACATGAACCAAACACACAAGATCCTGAAGTGACACAATCACCAGCCGCTATGTGTTTAAAGTGTTGTTACTGATGGGAATCCAAACCATACCTTTGTCACCTTTGGTTCCGAAGCCTGGAGGTCCCTGCTCTCCTCTGGGGCCAGCTGGACCCTCGCGTCCCCTGAGCCCCTGTATCCCGTCCAGTCCATGGTCCCCTGATAATCACACATTATACACATCATCTCTCAGGGTAAGAAGGCTAAGAAGTGGTTGGTGTAGTTTTAACTGAACCCCTCTCTGTACCTTGGCTTCCTTTCTGTCCTTTAGAACCCTCTGGGCCGGGGTGTCCCGGAGCACCTGAGGTCAAAGGTCAACGTCAGTAAAATGACATTATGATGCCACAGACACTAAAGTCCATAAGGGAATTCAAAACACTGGTAGTGACACAAGGAAAGCATAAGTCATCATTCCTCACCTGGAAGTCCAGAGTGACCAGAATCTCCTGTGACAGGTAAGAGGTACAGCAAAATATGATTATGACGTATTATTATTGATGACATAAGAGAGAGGAACAGAATTAGAACAACAACAAATCTGAATAAGACTTAAAGCAGTAAATGATTTTGCTTCCTGACCTTTTAGTCCAACGTCCCCTGAAAAGAATAAAATAAACGTAGTTTAGTATAAATTAAACACAAGTCACGTTCTTTATTTTCTATTTGTATAAAGGGGTGAATGTGTTTAGAGTACATGATGAAAATACTATTTGTAATTCACCTTTAGGTCCAGGCGGTCCTCTCTCTAGGTACCCTGCTGACGATAGATAAGCTGAAACAGAAAACAAAAGTCAAGTTAAAGTGAACTGAACACAGTGTGTGTGTGTGTGTGTGTGTGTGTGTGTGTGTGTGTGTGTGTGTGTGTGTGTAGGTGTTTGCATGTGTGTGTGTGTGCGTGTGTGTGTGAGTGTGCAGTAGTCTACCTCTGAATGCCTGTGAATGCATTTCACTTTTTAACATTTGCTGCATCCTGACGTCAAGAGTGGCGGCGTCTATGTATCCTCCGCTCACAGCAGTCCCCAGGCTAGAACTTCCAGAGCTGCTGCTGCCACCACCACCACCACCACCTCCAACGTCCACGTCGTTGCCACCGCTGGAGCCTGTTCTTCTGGAGCCTGAACCCCCTGAACCTCCTGCTCCAGCCCCAGCTCCAGCTATAGTTCCAGCTCCGGCCCCGGCTGCTGCTCCCGCTCCTGCTCTACCTGCTCCTCCAATGTTGAGCGTGTTGTCATGGTGGTCTCCTCTCACATAGTTATAACTGGACAGCTTACTGGTGTGAGCAGAGGAAGTGGACTCCAGAGAAGACACTCGAGCCTTCAGCTTCCTCACGTCCTCAGCTGACAAGGAGACATCAAACGTTTGGTAAGATGCACATACTGTACAATGATAAGGTAGTTATAACAAGTGATTCTTAATCTGTAATTTGACAAACTGATATAGTGTTTTCCAAACAAATGAATCCGTTTATAGTATATGTCTTAGTTATGCTATTTGTTTAACATTCACTTGTTGTAAAAGTTGCATTAATGCATGGAATTGTGATAGAATAAATGAAGTTAAGTCTTAATCTTATTGTTATTTTTAAAACAAAGTGAATCCTCATTAGGGAAGTCACTTTACTGATTTAAAGTGACAATTATTAATTAAGACAATAGGCTGCCAAAATAAATGAATTATATTGTAGCCTATATATTTTAAACACTAGACTATATAATCAAGCAAAATAATGACAATAATTATCTCAAGTCAATAATACTGAAAATAAAACAAGACAAATATTGATTCAGATGTAGATAGATAGATATCTGACCAGAGATCCCTAGCCAAGAACCTAAACCAGGGGTGTCCAAAACATTTTTCACTGAGGGCCACATACAGAAAAATCTACGAAGAGCCGGGCCACTTTGCAAAAATAACACATTTATCAGGACATGTAGCTGCTCTGATGTTTAGTTTAATAGTGTCTTCGTAAATTGTAATCCTTCTTCACGGCAACACTTTACTTGCACATTAAACAGATACATTCCCCCTCTTGTTAAATGCCATTGATACACCCAGTGTGTTTTCTGCTTTTGCGTCCAATGTCCAGCTGGGGGAAAGTAGTAGCCAGCTGAGATCCCGGGCCTCCAAGGGAGGTCCGAGGGTATGCCCCCCCCCCCCCCCCCCCCGGGAGATTTTTGAATCTGGTGCACTTTGAGAGGGAAATTAAGAGGCTAAAGCTGAAGAATTTTGTATGAGAAAAAATGGAGACACTGTGTCAGATGAATTAGAAGCTATTGGAGAAAGACACAAGGATTTTCCATAATAATAATATTAATTTAAAATAAAATATTATACAGGGTCCTCTGGGATGGGCTTGGTGCTCTTTTTCTTTTATGGGACATATTTCTCTGTAATATAATGAGTGCATTTAAATTATTTAAAAATTAAAAGGGCCATATTACATTATATTTTTAAAATGTGCCACGGGCCAATCAATCAGTTGACACCCCTGCACTAGTGGGCTAACTAAGAAATGCAAAAAGGGCCATATTACATTATATTTTTAAAATCGTAGTTTGGACACCCCTGACCTAAACCCTCAGCACCTAATAAGTAGGTTATATGTTATTTAAGTGTGTAAATATATGGAGGTACTATTAGCTTGTAATTCCCTTGTCAAAGTCAAAGTAACACAAACAATAATTTTTATTTCAGATCACTCAGGACACAGAAACAGTGCCTCTCTGACAAATGGCACTGGAAAAAGTTTGCCAGATGAACTATTAGGAATTCCTTATTGCTTAATACTCATATGTGCAGCCAACTATCATCAGATTAAAAATCTGATGATTCCCAGGCAAATTCTGGAGTTACAAGGAGCGTCTTTGTCTAGTTCTTGAGAACGGATTTTTGGATGTGTATTCACAATGGACATGACTATAAAGATGTCTACAGAAAGCATAAGTCACACTATACCGACATATATGAGTTATGACTCACTGACCTGTTACTATTCTATTCATATACATTTAATGTATTGTGCTGTATGGACCTTAAAATATAAAGATGTTTTGGGATCTGCCTCTAACCTACCACAGGGCATAGTTTACACACAAAGTTGTGTTTGTGTGCCTGAACCTAACACAGTTAATATACTGTGTATGCCTTATGGGCTGTGCAGGATTTACAGTAGTAGATAATTAGTCAGGTATACCGCAAGTCAGAGGTTTCAAATATTGTTCAAGTTCTTATTTTTGGAAAAGGTTTATTTTTATCAGGAGAGATCGACACCAACAACTCTCCTGCTGCAGGGAAACAAACTGGAGTCTGTGATGTCATCCAGCAACAATTTCTGGAGCCTCTCCACTGACAATGCATGCCAGACCGACTTTATGGCAGTGGGACAGTGCCCAGGGATCACATTTCCAGTGAAAGGAGTACATTTACTGCCTCGCGGCTCTTAGCAGCTCTGAGAAATAATGCTTGCAACACTGTAAAAGCTGAAAAACACTTTTTACTGGTTGCAAAATAGCGTGGGCGCGAGTTTCTCACAACTCCCAAAGGTTTTATCTTTGGGGGGAGATTTTATCTTATTTTAACATTCCCTATTAAATGAAATTAAAATTCCTAATGTTATATAAGTGGGCCCTACCCAGTGCAATGAGCCCAAAGAGGAGTCCCAGCAGCAGCAGGAGGAGGAGGAGAAGACCCAACAGCCATTTCCACCAGGAGCAACACGCGTCAGAACAGCAGCAAAATCCCCCGCCTCCGAAGGCACCCTTGTCCTTGTGAATCTCTGAAGAGGAAAAATATTCACTTTAAAAACACTGAAATATTCCCCCTAATTTCCTTAATGTAAAATATATATGTAAAAAATACCTGCATAGGTGGATTTGTCTTTCATTAGCACTTGAGACGATCCATCTGATGAAGCAGTAAATACACATCACTTATAATTTTTCACGAACTGACATTTTTTTTTATTGGTTTCTTAGAGATTGTTTTACAACGACCACTCACAGTTTCCACTCATGGTCTGCAGTGGCATCGACTCACTGTAGGTTGAAATCATCTTCTCTTTCTTTATTGAGTCTCCCGACAGCGACCCTGCAAAGTTAGAAACCCTTTATTTTATAAACACAACTTTTATTGTGTTAAAAAAAGCAGAACTGAAAGAAGAGTGGGACAACATGCAATATCAAAATATAACAGCCGATGGGAAAAGGGCTTTATTTCATTGAAGTCATTTAGAGGGGGAAAAATAGTGAATGTGAGTTTTTATTTTAAAAAAAAAGATTCTGTCCACTGGTATAGGTGCTAGTTCCTGATCAAACTCAAATAAAAAACTTTATAACACAACAAAAAGTAAATTTTTAGATTTTTCTGTTAAGAAACTGGACTGTGCCAATGCGAGAGGCCAAAATTATCAAAGTGTACACTTGACATGGACATGGGAAGTCTGGGATGCAAAACTGGGACCAGACAGAGCTAAGAAAACCCTATAAAGGGGAAAGAAAGTTATGTGTTTGTCCAGAAGGGGGCGGTAAGTAGTCGACTCACCTCCGCCTAGGAGAGTGGTGCTGCTGCTGGTGGTGAACTGCTTCCCGCTGTCTTTAGCCAAAATGAGCTTCTCTGTGTCTCTGTTGGGCTGTAGGCTCACATTCTCCTTGTCAGAGATCAGGTACATATAGTCTTTCTTATAAGAATCATCAACGGTCATCTGGGATCTAGTGGCTGAAAAAAGACAGACATTTAAAAAATATATATATTTAAAGCTCTGGATTATTACTTCATTGTGACTGTTGGGGGAATTGAATCTGTCCACGACTCACCTGTAGACACTCCACTGCTGACGACGCCTCCACTACCGTTCGAGACATTCTTCTGAACGCCATAACCTACAAACACACACAGACACACACACACACACACACAGACACACACACACACACACACACACACACACACACACACACACACAGAGATACAGGTTCAGTTTCTGTATAACTTTCATAGGATGCAAGATATCGGGGAAACTTGTCAGGAAATTGCCGTCGTACCTCCCAGTCCCAGATGAGCGTTTGTGTTGGCTCCGCTGGTTGTCAGCACACTGCTGGGCACAGAGATGGGCGCCAGATTATTCTGAAAGCCGTAAACTGTAAAAACAAGAGATGCAGCAGGGTTTGATTTGATGAAGCAACAGAACACGAAATAGATTACGACACAAGAGAATAAAAAGGACACTTGGGGAAGACGTTGACAAATAAATATGGGGAAAAACATTCAAAGTGAATATTGACAGATTCACAAGAATGTTCCGTCTGAAAAACAAGGAAAGGGAGGGAAAGCATTTTTATTTTTTTAAGCATTAAAGTCTCACATATTTGCAGCTGGAGCTGCTTGTAATTTGAAGGGAGAGGTTGTTATTTAAAAAATGTGCATGATGAAAAATTTGGTTCATTTAACGATTAGTGGCCATATTGAAGAAAAATGTATCGCGTGATGTGTTTAACTTGCTCCAGAGATTGTGTGACAGCAGTAAATATCAGTCCAGATGGTGGATTTCTGAGGTTTATGATGAGCCTGTCACCATTTGTCCACTTTTAATTCTATCAGGAAATCAGTTCACAGGTCACATTAGCGCTTTGACGACGAGAGACGCAGATTAAAGGTGTGTGACGTGTGCAGTAAATGTGTATTTTGGCGCCATCTACTGGTGAAAAATCTAGATTGCAGAGCTCCACCTACAGTAGGCCTATATCCCTCCATTTACGAAAAATTGCAAAAGCTAGGGTGGCCTTTAGGGGAAAGGAAGCCTGTTACCGAAGATTGCATCATCCACCACAGCCTCAAGTATTTCGACAATATCAAGTGATGGAAGGAAAGATGCTTAGTTATTTATTCTATATAGTACTTCTTCCTCGTCTTTGTGCATTTCCCCATGACACCCACATTAAGTTTGTCCATTCTGTGCTACTTTAAGTTTGTCCATTCTATGCTACTGTAGAAAGAAACATGGCGGCCTGTAAAACTGTAAATTACAGCTACTTTTTAGACAATTATTCAAAATCAACCATGGTGTGCTTGCTTGCTTATGTTTATATTAATTGTCCATAGCCTATACAGTTGGTACATACCTAATACAGCGCTGGTGGAGACAAAACATTACAAACAAGCCTATATTTCACTTGCAGGTCACAGCTAACATTCAAAGGGGACTTTTGGCCTCACCTGACAGGGATGAGGGTGAGGTGAGGCCGGTTGGTGACGTCCCACCCTGCATGTTGTTGGTGCCGACCTGGTACGTGTAGCTGCTGGAGTTTCCAGGGATGACCGTGGTGGAGGTGGAAGGCAGCGTGGAGGTGGACCAGGAGAAAGTTGGTATCGTAGCATCCAACGTGTCATAGTGGCCTGATCCCCCACCAGTATCGTACTGGCCAGATCTCACTGTGGTGCCGTATCCGGCTGATCTCAGACCAGTATCGTATTGGGCTGATCTGATGCCAGTATCAAACTGGGCCGATCTAACACCAGTGTCATACTGGACTGACCTGACTGACTGGGCCGATCCCACACCAGTGCTGTACTGACCTGACTTCAGACCAGTATCATACTGGCTGGATTTGACACCAGTATCAAACAGGCTGGATGAAAGGCCGGTATCGTACAGGCCTGATGTTTCAATGGTTTGAAACCCGGCTGATCTCACACCAGAGCCATATGTAGTTGCACCTGCAGCAGAGAAAAGACACAGTCAATACAAGAGTAAAGTGTCCCTCGTGTATTTTTACGTTTGAGACTCAAATTATCAGTGAGTCACGTTACATAAGTGTCAGGACCCCAGTGTTGTTAATCGTCTAGGTGCAAAGGTATTATCTTTCAGAAAACCGGATGCTCAGATCTCTGTGACTCTTTGAATGTAACGTAATACATGAGCGGCAAAAACCGACCTCATCATTTAGGAGGGCGACAAGGTGTCCATGCATGTCAAGTATGTGCATGTTTGTGTGTGCGTGTGTATGTGTGTGTGTGTGTGTGTGTGTGTGTGTGTGTGTGTGTGTGTGTGTGTGTGTGTGTGTGTGTGTGTGTGAAAGAGAGAGCTCCTCCTACTGTATTAATAACTCATGAATGTACTCCCTCCTAACATGTGCCTTAAACACACAAAAATTCCCAAAGCAGGAAAGGTCTATCTCTTACGCAACATAGGAGGAATCAGTGTGAGTGCTGATGTGTGTGTGTGTGTGTGTGTGTGTGTGTGTGTGTGTGTGTGTGTGTGTGTGTGTGTGTGTGTGTGTGTGTGTGTGTTTTCTCCAGTAAGGATAGATTACACACCCGACTGCGTGGCTACAGACATGGTCTTGGTTTCCACGGTAGCCTTCTTAGGGACAGGCAGGCTGATGGAGGCGTTGGAGGAGCGCGTGGGGCTGACACTGCTGGAGCGTCCCTTCAACAGCTTCTTCACATCGTCCAGCTCCGTCCCTGCAACATCACAAAAAAAACATAGATACACAAATAGATATGAATATAATAACTGCAATATCTCTAAGGATATTCTGTAATAAGGAGACTTACTAAAGTGCAGAATTTCAGTCAAACAGAGAAACAACGTATTTCTTGCTATACTCATAATGAATTGTTTAAGTAGTAACACATAGGCCATTGTACTTTCTTTATGCAGAGAAAGAAGCAGTTCAATTGAGAAAATAATACATTTTGAATATTCACAGTCCGTATCACATATGGAAATTTACTGTAACGTGTCTTTGTTGTACTAAGTATATGTCGGTCCATTTACTGAAATAAACACATCTTAGTATGTTATATCTGGCTTAACCACCTCATCCTATGTAATTCACTAGAGTCAACATCTAAGTAAGTAGCTGAGTATTTATATAGTTCATACAACTTAAAGTCCTGTGTTAAAGTATAGTAGCAAAATGTGCTTCAAGTATTAAGTTAGAATGGCTCCTGTCAGAGTATTATATTTGATTAGCCTTTTATTATGACTGTCGCAAAATGCTTATCACAGTTGCTGGTGGAGGTAGGACTCATTTTGCTAACTATACTAAAAACATAATGTAGCCTGTAGGCCTATAAGAGCCCAACATGTAAATTATTCTCAAAGTAACTATTATCAGTCAAATAAATGTAGTGGAGTAAAAGGTTGAATATTTTCTCCTTAAATGTAGTGAACAAAATAGAACAAAATGGAAGGTATAGAAGAACCTCCACCTAGTGCACCGTAAATAAAAGGGCTGAATAGACCTACACAGCTGAGAATACAGAAAATGCTGATGTGGGGTTAAGGTTGCACGAGGTGACTAACTGTAAGAAAATCTGGATTGAATTATCGCAGTTCTACACTTTCATCTGCAGGGGGAGCGATCGGCGCCTGTGAAACTCTGACTCTCTAGTGTTTAGTTTGCCTCAAACCGGGAGGTGCTGCAAACGGTGACTCATGTGTGCCATTGTTTGCCACCACAAATCTGTGCCCTTAAAAACACTGCAAACAAACCTGTGTTTCTCATTGTCTGAGTCCCACCCTTTCTTATTTTTTATTGTGTGCTGATGTCCTTTCAAATCCCTCTCTGTCTGGGGGAGCTGCCTGTACATGTGTTCCTACTTTAAATTTCATGGATGTAAACACGCATGTGAGAGGTGGGAGAGAAGGAGGGTCTTATGAGTGAGATACTAAACACTGGGGCCAGATCCTCTGTCAGCAACATAATTCAAAAAATCAAACTGTTGTAAACTGAGCCAGCATTGAATTTTTTTTTCAACCCAAATGTTTTCTTCTTCTTCTTTTTTTAAATAAAAAAACCCAAATAAAGACGCTTTGTTGCTTTCATGAGAAATTGCATAACCGGCAGCAAATGGATCAATGGATCCAGTGGTCTTACATCTGCAGGCGGTGGGAGAGGCACTTTGTAATCTGGCTCTGATCTCGCTCTCTGGGAAGAAAAAAAAAAGGGAAAAAAACACACACAATGGACAAATGAATGTGAATTTAATGAAGAAGAAAGTCAGAGTGAGAAATACTGAAGGGAACACAAACTATTTCTGACTACCTCTGCTCTCGCTCCTCCCTCTTGTGGTGCCGCCGGAGCCTTAAAACGAAAACAGACATTTAAAAAAAAAAACGTAAATACAGACACAGACATTGGCCCGAGGATAAAGCTGTGTAATCACAAGGTATAAAAATCTCTTATAGCTGTCAATCTCACTCACAATAGACCCCGTAATCCTTGCGTGTAAATTCAGGAGAGGAATTACCACTGGAACTTCCTAGAAAAAAAAACAACACACATACAATAGCAGCAGAAATGTTAACAACCCCCTCATGTGCGCGACTTGTTTCCTTCACATTTTAAGGATTCTGTTTCAAGCACTTCTAATGCCAACTTGCTGCTTTTTTATTAACACAGGATCTCACCGTCATAACCTCCCGAGCGGCTGGACAAGATTTTCCTCTCCCGGAAGCCTGGAGACAGGCCGCCTGCTGAGCCAGCGGTCTGGCCTCGCCTGGCACCGCTTGAGGAGCTGGACCTGACCTTTGACACGGAGCTCACCATATAACTGCTGCTGCTGCCTCCTCCACCGCTCCTGCTTCCCCCTCCTCCTCCCCCTCCTCCTCCTCCCAGTCCACCTCCACTACTGTAGCCTTCTACATCCAGGAAGGTCCCCCCTCCATCTCCCCCGCCCGAGGAGTCTCCCGCCAGGTAAACTCCAGAGGAAGAGCTGTAGCTGCTGGCGTTCACACCTACGGAGGCTGCAGGCAGGGATGAGGCATGCACAGGTTTGTTTACTCTGGGATTTCCTCTCAGGGATAAGACACATAAAGTTGACCTGAGCAAAAAAGTACTTTTAAGTACATTTAAGTACTTTTATTTTAGAACAAATAAGAGGTACTTTATATAAGTATTTTCAATATGTCAATGTCAAATTTAGCACTGATTCATTGTTATGGATTAAACTGATTGAGACAACTTGTTCAAATTAGTGTTGAGTCCCGTCATTCGCTAATCATTTATATGATCTATGATCTAGTTGAAATTATAGAGAGTGTAAACACATGTCCTGAGATAGTTATTTGTGTTGAATAAGTATCATCAGCTGGATGACCAGTTAATCCATTTGCAGAGGAATTTCCATAAAGATAGAATTTTAATGACATCCCAAACTGATCATTTTAAACCCAAGTAAATGTAATTTTTATATTGAAAAACTTTGTCCATTTTCCATTTTAATTCGTATTAAATGAAGCAGTTCTTCCCAGGAAACTTCAGATGAATTAAAGGTAGAGCAGTGGTGGAGGAAGTATTCAGATCCTTTACCTAAGCAAATGCACACCATGTTAAAACTACTACGAAAGTTACAAGTTAAAGTCCTGCATTGAAACTTAAAGTTGAAAGCGATTCTGGAGAATGCTTTTTGTCAAAATCAGTGATTATGTCTTCACATCTGCATACTGCATCTGTAAACTGATATGTAAACAAAAGGGGCCCATTTCTAGCTGGCAACATGCCCGTTTACAAAGCCTAGGCTGTGTATCAACACTGGTCCTGATAATAGTTGCAGGACCTTTACTTTTAAATTCTCTTGACTAGGATGTTAAAAATATATCACATGCAGCATTTCATAACTTGTCCGTAAAAACGAATGCACAACTTCCTTATTTTTTGGGGGGGGCCAAAGAAAAGAGTGGAAATTTGCTCTCACATGAGGAGAAATACGTTCCACTGCTGTTCTGGGTTAAGACATTCTTCTCCAAGCCCAGCCCTCCAGCACCACTGGACATAGTCCTGTGATTTGATCCGCCGGTTCCCTCTAGCAACGAGAAGACACAACGGAAAAACAAGGAGAAGCTGTTAGTCATATGGGGTATACTTCCTTCTGGCTATAATTATTCTATTATGCGTTAAGTTAACTGCCAATATTTTATACAAGCGTGACGGGGAAAGACACAGACACTCACTTGGGGGTAGAGAAGCCAGCCTGGTGGAGGAGGTGACGCTCTCTGTCACAACTGATAGTGCGTAATAAAAATAAAGAAATATGATTAATATGTGAATGCAGTGCAGTGTCAACTTGTCTGTCAAGTTTATATATGTTAACCCCAGTTGACGTGTGATGGCTGATGCTTTGAGTGAGCAGCACGCTGTGGATTTTAATGTCTCTAATGAAATGAATGGGATTGATTGATAGACTGTTGACTGACTGCAGTGGCGGTAGACCAATTTCCCTCGGGGGCCAGTTGCTTTCTAATAGGGGCACATTCAACATTCAAAGCATTTTTAATTTAATATACTAAGTAACAGATCACAAAAACACAAAATACAATAATTGGCTTGTTATCACCATTTAAAAACTATATTAATAAAAAGATTAAAGGGAAACATCTTTCTGTTTTTTATCATTGAACATTTTGATGGAAGATTTAGTTTGCTTAGGGGAAATGTATTGTTTGGTATCTGGGGAAATAATAAAGAGTAAAACACTGCTATGTATTTGATTAATCTGATTATTATACTGGCCGAATTCCTGATTTACAAATGGAAATTTAGAGGAAATTTAATTCAATCTAAAAATCGAATTAAAAAAGCAATTAAGACTGTAACTACTCGTGCGGAACCGCCTTTGTGACTGAGTAACAGCCACATCTTAACATGAGCAAAACATTGCTTTGTCAATGGATAACAATGCTACAAATGCTTTACTTTTCTGTTAGGAGCCTTTAAGAAGAACACCATTTTGGTTGCCAGGTTTGTGTTCATCCACCTCCATCAGCACGGTCCATTAGGTGGACTTTCCAAAGGACAGTTTGACCTCTGACTGCCTTGAACCACACTTTACTTATAAACACTTCCAAGTTCCGACTTAATATAGATCATTATCATTCAGTGTTGTGATACTTGAGATCCGCCGGTCTTCTTGTCTTGGCAGAGATATCACATAACACACACCCACACTAATATACACTCTATGGAAAAAGGGGGGGGGATGAAGGAATCATGAACTGCCTTTGTGTTTTTTTTACGGGAATGTGGATATTTCAGATCAATTGTAAAGAGTGCCTATTGTTTGAATGTTCCACATTTTAACAGGAGTGTGTCATGGACTCTGGTCTGGTGTGGTCCGGGTCTCGCCCTTCCTTGGTCTTACTCATGACCTGGTCTTGGTTTCGGTCATCTTGACTTCAACACTTGTTATAATTATAAGAAGCCTAGTAACTATCTTCTGCTTATGACAACCAGTTCAGTCAGTTGTTCTTATCAATGGCTTATAACTGATTAAAGAAATGCAGTATAACATTATTTACTAACCATAAATAAAGCCATAATTGCAACTTATTATATATAAAAAAATTATAAAAATAATTGTGCCTAATTGGGTGGAAGTAAAAGCAAAATTTCTGTATAATTTCTTAATGTAATCCTATGGATCTGTTTAAGTAATTTATTTTCACATTCAAGTTCAATGTAAGATATTCTAGTCAAATATTAAGAGAAATCATCTATATATGTACAAATATACAACAACAAAAAATCAAACGCTCAAGTACATGATGTAACATGTCAGTCATTTCTGGGGGTGTCACAGCTTGAATTTTTTTGACTTTGGCAAAAAAATCCTCTAACAAGATTTCCATAGATTCCAGCCAGATCTCGAGGTCTTCATTATAGGGTTGTCATATAGAGTTGTCATGGAGATGGTTGCCATCACGGAATAACAGCTGAACCATCTCAGCGGACACACTGGAATGTTTCCAGAAAGAGGATCTCTTTGTATTTGTTTTCTTTGTCAAGCTGCTGTTTCCATGAATGATGAGGAACCTTCAAGCTTCAACTTTGTTTTCACGAAATAAGTGTTAAGCTGTGAATTTACAGTAGGCCTATATTCAAGTCATTTACTTGTATTCTCACTTAAATCAAATCTGGTTCTGTCCCTTTAAAGGCAGATAAACTCTTTACTGAATCGGAACTAATGGAGTTATGTTCCGGGCTGGCACCACTTCACATTGAAAACACCTTTCTTCCACTAGGAGGTATATTATTCTCCAGCTGCAGTCTGTTGAGTTTTACTGGATAAGGTCAATTCCAACTCAATTTCATGCTGCCTCCTCAAACCTATCTTTGCATTCCTCCTCCTCCTTATTCCTTTTAGGGATCCATTTCAGGTCCAAGGCTTAAAGCTAGAGGTGATCATACTTTTTGCTCCTCGACTCCAGCAAATCCTTTAGTAAGTCAAATCAAAGCAACAAGAGTAGTGTAAGTCACTTGTTTTACAACTTTCTGTGTTTTGTCCGAACCATATTAAAAGGATGGGATGTATGGGATATTTAGTCATAGTATGTGTATTACCTAATGGAGATGGGAGCCAGTGCAGAGAATTTAAGGAGTTTAAGGGAGGCGTCACTGTAGCAGAAGTCAGCCCTGTATTGTTGTAGAGGGGGTCAGAAGAAAAACTTGTTTCCTCCACATATATAAATGCTAATCTAAAACCTAGATATCTGTTCAATTGTACACTAAACTGAGATTATTTCCACAGCTTTTGTTTGTTTTCTTGTGTCTCTTGAATAATCTGCAGTAGCTTGGAGTCGAGATGCTGAATAAAGGGCTGTCTGGCAACAAACTAAAAGTGTGGAAAAAAATCTCAGTTAAGCCTACAATTGAACGGATATTTAGGTTTTAGGTTAGCCTTTATATATGTGAAAAAAAAGTTTTTCTTTTGGCCTCCTCTGCAACAATACCAGGCTGACTTCTGCAAATTCTATCCCATACTCCTTATAATGATTGCGCTGACTGCCATCTCCAGAAGGTAACACAATGATTATGCCAAAGTACCCCATACAACCCCACTTCAAAAATACTGAACTATTCCTTTAACTCACTCACTTTATCTATCTATCTATCTATCTATCTATCTATCTATCTATCTATCTATCTATCTATCTATCTATCTATCTATCTATCTATCTATCTATCTATCTATCTATCTATCTATCTAGGCTATCTATATTCATCTCTTTCTTTTTCTCTTCTCTAAATAATTTTGTAACAACTAATTTAAAAAGGTGACTCATGTGTCCAGTTGACTAACTTTCTTCTGGAAGTGACATGTAAAAGCACAACCCAGCAGCTGATTATATTTTCATCTCGGCCGGCGTCGAGAATGTAATCCGACGTTCCTTGACCCCGCCATCGCTGTCTGTGTGTCAAAAGTCATGAGGCCCCATGAGCTGTCCTTCTTACATTCAGTAATGACTGGTGGACGAAAACTCCCTGCCTTGGATGACCTACACCCGAAGCCTTGAAAGCAAGGACCAGAAATGGAAACCCGACACCAGCGCAGGCAGTAAAGGCAAGTCATGATGTTAGTGACAGTGCTGAGACCCCCAGAAAAGAGAGACAAGAGCATCACCAAAGAAATGTATTTAAAGGTCTTCAAACACAGATGTACGCTATACGTCCAATCTGTCATTGAGCTTTCAAATAGGACAACATATCTTTATGTCTATATTTGTATATCTATATTTCTTGCTGCAATTATGTCTGTGGAAATGGGACATTGTTCATTTGAAGAGACATGTTTCTGCTGAAAGGTTATTTTGAAGTTTTGTGAACCATAATTAAGTCAATTCACTTCCCTTGGGTTTGCATGGCCAGTGACGTTTCACTGGTGGATATCATTAAAAAACCACGAATGAAAGTTCACATCTAGAGCTTTTTTGGTCAGCGATTTGATTGAAACATCCCTTTAATGTTTGTTTGTATTTTGTTTTTATTTTTGTGGGGGTTTAGGTTTGTACTTTTTTTGTTCTTTAGTTTTAAACTAAGGCTTCATTTAAGATCCTCACAAACAAGATTAAAAAAAATCTCACCCCTTTCTCCACCAGAGAAGTCCATTTGTCTCGTTAACTCGTCCATCCCATCTTATCTGGTGACATGATGATGATAAGATGAGAATGTGCTGCGCCAACTGCTGTTAAAAGTCTGTTTATTCCTTGTAACTGTGGTCAAATGGCATTTATTTTCTTAGCAAACATTTGATGGGAAAAGGGCACAAATGTCACATGTTACGAAATGGAATGATTTGGGTTAAAGAGCGCGTATGCATCTGTTTGACATTTCATGCCACTAAAGACTAAAGACTAAAGAAAAAATACTCACATCAGTCTCATGATTATAATCATTTAAAAACCACAATCTAAATCGATAGCAGAAACAATTTCCCTTTGAACTACCGGCTTCAAATAATCTTGATAAGGAAAGAAGTTCTTCAGAATAGGCCCAAGATAAGTCAAGTATAAGAGATCACCTGTGCTTTATCTAAACACTTTCCAGACATATTTGAAAAGTAGACACCATACGAAAGGCTCCGCCAGCTATAAATCATCATCTATAGATTTCAATGGACTCTGTATTTACTCTGTGACTTTGTGAAGATCAAAACTAACAAAGGAACAAAAGAGGCCAGCGGATCACTGCTCCCCTCTGAAAAACCATCTTCCCACCACACCCTGCCAAACAAGGACGTTTAACATCATGCATTCATTTACTGTACACATTAAACATTCAGTAGTTAAGAAAAAAAAGCAGAAATACGCCCAATGATGTCTTTCTTTAGCCCTTTTCCTCACAGCTGAGGAAACTGAAATCTCAGTGTCAAGCCTTTACAGTACAATAACAATTAGGTTTTTCAATTTCTTCCAAATGTGAGAAAAATCTAATATTTGTCAAATCAATAAAACCAACATTTTCTCACACCATCTACAACTGATCAACGTATTTATTTTTTACCCAGTGACTGATCTGAGCAGTAAATTATCTAAAAGGCTTAAGTCTCTTAAAGCTGTCTGGGACAGTGTCCTTCAGTATATTTAGAGGGATGTAAATAGAACAGCAAAAATACATGTAAAACTATCCTAGGATCGCTTAACAGACTAATTATATAGACACCACCAGGAGGAAAACCCCCAGTGGGGTTGAAAGAGGAGCTAAGTGGATTGTATGAGGATATAAAGGACTTTACGCAATATCATCCCAAAGGCAACACATCAAAAAAGTATAAAACAAAGTAAGACTTTTGACAGCCCATCACCAAAGTGCAGTTTGTTAGCGTAGCCTATAGAGATGCAACAGAAATCGGGAAAAAAACATCCAGCAAAAAAAAACGTGTTTCTTTTAACAAATGAGAAAATGTCCAGGTTATTCCAATGCACTCTTGTTTTGTTAGAATCCATACCTTTAGCCAGCGTGAGAAACAAATCAATCCAATAGGATACCCGATTCCTCACGAGATGGAGCGACTGATCCCCGGAGGAGTTCAGTGTTTATCTGAAGTTGACGCACCGCTGGTGGGATGTTCTTAAAGTCCTCGATGCTTTTGTGCCTTTTTTTTTCTTTAGCTCAACTTTCACAGACAAGCAAAAACAGAGATTTGGGCAACGGTCCCAGCCGCGCCCATCAGCGCTTGAGTTTGGCAGGCAGGTGTAGCAGACTGCACGAAGAGCTGGATTCAAAATAAAAGAAAGAAGAAGAAAAAACAGCGCCAGAGGGAACCAATTAACTTGCCAGTCGGTCTCACCTCTGCAGAGAGAGATAGTCGAGAGTGAAAAGGGGGGAATGGGATGCACCCCTCCTTCTCCTGCTACTGCTGCTTTAGTCACTACTTTTCGGAACTGGCTATGTTCTGGGGGAGTTGTGGAAAGGAGTGATTTGGGAGGTGGGATTCCTTTTCTTCATTTCTCTCTCTTTTTTTGTGTGTGGGTGGAGGGGGGTAGTTTTACTGATCTATTGTGCGCAGCTGGAACACATCTGGTGCGCACATTGTAGGTCAAAACTGAACAGAAACTGAGTTTCATTACCAAACAGTATTCATTACCAAACAGTATGTTTTCTTTTCTTTTTGAGGCTTTAAGGCTAAAGCAGCATGGATGCGTCATATATTTGTTATGGTGTGTAAGTAACTTTATGCTGTTTGCTTATTTTTGCAGCTGCCAAAGGATTATTTTCTGTTTTCCTTACTGTTTTAGATTAGGGACTATGAAGTTTTCATGTGACACCGAAGATGCAAAGCACCCTCGCAGAAGAGCCGTCTCTAACCACGTGATCGTCATAAAAATAAAACGTATCCATTGATTTGCATTTGGGCAATTTTGAGCCAAATTGGATGTTTCATTCCAGCACGGGGCAGCCACAAGCGCCACAGTGGGATCCCTCACCCACCACGCCCTGTGTAGACATCTACCCACCCGGCATGACTCACAGCGAGCATGACTCCAATCTGCACAAATGATGGAAAACAAATGGCCCCAAGGACGGTTCAGCGGAGGAGGAGCCCTTCCACTAACATCTATGTGCGAGGCTTGAATAATGCGATATATCTAACGGAAAGGGGCTGGTTTAAAACAACAGTTTTCAGGATGGTGAGGGATTTAAAAATATATATATATCAAATAAAAAGGAGGTGACTGGCTCGTGCATGTTTATGTTGTGGAGAACAGCCCTCAAAATCAACTGGAACAAAGTGTGTGTGTCTGTGTGTGACAGTGTGTGTGCGTGTGCATGTGTAGGCTATGCAATTGATTACACATTTCTGTGTGGGTTAAATAAAGAAGTTTTTTGTGAAATGCTGCAGTGTTCTCAGAAAAGTGGATTAATTTTACTGAAGGGAATATGGTACAAGAGATCTGAAAAAGTTATCCTATAAAATCTCACGAAATAAGTGTGTGTGTGTGTGTGTGGGAGGGGGGGGGTGGGGGGATGCGTTTCACAAGTGCCCAAATTAAGTGAGCACAGTTCAGAAAAAGTGCATAACATTGCAAAGAACTTAATCATTCGATGTTTATCAAGATAATGTGACACATTAATAACAAACTGTGAAAAATGGCAGTAGGGTGGTGTTAAGAAACCGCCAGTTAAACCATAAACATCACTCACTGTGCCGCTACATTACAAGACCTGATGGAATAGATAACTTATGATTTTCCTCATAGCTGAGGGCTATGAAGGAAGAATCTCTGCACCTGCACAGCATTTGTTTCATTGATACATTACGTACAAAGTAAAATGTATAGGACAACTCAACATGACTGGCTCAACTTTAAAAAGGTATTTTGGACGTTGATATATTTTTAAAGGTACACTATGTTATTATAAGTTATATTCTTATACAGTATCTGAATGAACACACTTTACTCTTAGGAGAATTGGATCCCTGAAACACTATTTGAATATAGAAAGCTATACCTGAAAAGTTACTGTTTCACGGTTGTTGTCGTTTAGTTCCAGGTCACGCAAAATATAATTTTCTTTGATTTATGATGATAGAATTATTCAATACTAAGAGATACATGTAGAGAAAATATATTTTATTTAATTTATTTTTTTAAGTAATATCTTTTGGGCATTTTTATGCTTTATTGACAGAGGTGAAATGGGGCAGAGAGCGGGAGTGACATGCAGAGAAGAACCACGGGCGGGAATCGAACCCGGGTCTGCTGCTGTGCCCGGCCCGGGGGGGGGGGGGGGGGGGGGGGAGGGGACACCCTACCAACTGAGCTAAGGGCGCCCCATGTTTTCTTAAAACTAAAGGCAGGCTCTGCAAATGTAAACAAATCCCCAATCCCTGAAACTTCAAAGAGCAGCTTTAAAGAGATAAGGCTGAGGTTCTTCTTTTCATGGACGTCATGGTTCTCAGTTGAGGTTGGAAACACCTAATACAATCTCTACTTCGAAAAAAAGAACTAGCACAGAATAAATCCCAGGAATGTTTGTGTGTGGTCGGCCAAAAAGTGCAGCCTGAACTCTGGAGTTTATTTGCAGGTATTTTTTTTCTTCTGGATCTGATAAGCAAATCCAGAAAATGAGGAGATGTGATTATACTGATATAAAATAAACTTTAGTTGCAGTCCTCTAACAATCATATATACTCAATCAATAAAGAATACCACAAAACATTTACCATACTTAGAACATAACATACACAGGGAGAAGAAGCATCGTGTACTATGTGGCATAGTAAAAGGTTTATACCAAAATGGAAAGACTATAATTTCTGAAAGGAATGCATTGCACACAGTAATTCTTAAAGTAGCCTAATTACTTCACTCTTTGAAAACAGGTCTCATTCAGGAGGATATTCAGAAAAATGATGTGCAACAACACACAATCATCCAACTAGCACAGCAATCAGTGGGTCAAACTGCCATTTGGAAAGCACTTCATAAAAGTTGTGGGACATTTCCAACAGAAGACAATTTCGACATGTCTCAGTAAGAACGGCACAGGTGTAAGTGATAAAACTACGGCTGAATTCCATTGAGCTATTTCAGAGTCAGGATCCTTGTGTTGTGCATGCTGACTCGCTGTCACACTATCATGACATATGGAGACACTCAGAACAGGGACATCGCTTGGTTCTAATTGGTAGCTCATGTGCTTTTTTTTACAATGGCAAGTCAACATTTATGCTGTGAAAAAAGCATATCACACCAGAGCCGGGTCTTGAAAAGCTCCATATTCAATCACTGCACATAAGTAAGTTGGAGCAATTTGATTAATTGCACATAGATGCTATATGAACTTTGCCACATTCTGCTCCACATGGGCCCTGTGTCTTTTTATACAGCTCTTTATGATGTTGCCAATTATATAGAGCATGTTATGTCCTGGATGCAGTATCAAAATAACCTAACCAAAAATACAAAGCACCCTTTCCCCCAAACAAAATCATTGAACTACACTAGACAACGAACTCCAGAGGAAGGAGGATTTTGTGTTTAAGACTGAATTTAAAACAAGCGATGCCTCTCTCTCACAATATATCCCTTGGCTACAAGAGCAAATTATATTATAGGTGCATTTTCTGAAGGGATTATTGGCCTGCAGGAACATGACTATGAGGCTGAATTTATGAGTGTCCAGTAGGCACACCTGCATTTGGTGAAAGAGCTGGCACCTTGACTCAGTGTCTCACCCAGTCTCTAGATTTTGTAAACCCATACCAGCCCTACATGTACATAGCTGAGTGGGAAGGAAAGTGTTTGATGCCAACTATTCAAAAGTAAAGAAGAAAAAAAAAGCAGTCTGACTCACTGGTGGTAATTATGTCCAAGCCTCTTCCCAGTAAGATTTATTCACATAGAACATTTTAAAACCTTATTCCCTGGGGTGTGTAATATCAGACTGCCAAGTACCAATGTTCAAGTCAAGGCAGGAGCACATTTTAATTCACACCTTTCTCCCCATGGCTACAGAATAACACAATTAAAGCAGAGAGCAGGACACCAGCTCAAGTCACTAAACAATCTTAAACAAGGGATGAATATGAATGCATCAGTCTTAAGGATTTTAAAATAAATCCTTAAATAGAGATGGATCAACTGATGAGAAGTGAGTCACAATATGACTCAACACTAGCACAAACCACTATCACTGCTCTTTTTTTGTACTATTTTCCATTTTACTTCCTTTTAGCACGTTATTTTGTAGGTCAGATCAATGTGTCTCTTTTAAATCCCATTATAACAGTCACATTAAATACTGGTCTCTTCTCTAGAAGTAGGCTACATTATGTATCTATTTCTTATATTAATTTACTACATGTTGATAACATGTATTATTTAATTTTATTCAGTTGCATTAGTCTATTATAGGCCTAAATACATGTAGCCTATATTGAAACATTTGTAACAATAACAATAAAAAAATGCTATATAGTAATACAGTAGGCTATAATATAGCTTAACCAAAAGAGGACAGACATGATTTGATAATATTTTAGTTGTAGGAAAGAGTAATAATACAAACATTTAGAGGTTTAGGTCTACAGTTGCGTTTTGCGCTGTAGCCGAAAACAACTACAGTTCCCATGAGCATCTTCGGTAACGCGTCATCCAAATTTGTTCCAATCGCGGGGTTTGGAGGGTTTCTTGAGAGTCAAAACCCCGGAAAAACAGAAATATCTATCGTCGCTTTCTTGTTTTATTTTAATCAGCGTCTTGTGAAACACGTATTGGTTGGTTGCTCAGTGGTCGTTACAAACGCTTTATCAAGTGATCGGTTAAGTGTTTAGTGTAGTTGTGTTACTCGTGTTAGTTTAGGAGACGCTATATGCTAACAGTCTATGGTTAATACTCGTTCGTTTCTGTAACTGAATCCACAGCAAAAACGTTTGTTCACATGAGTGAAAGTAAAGTTCACCGATGGAGGTCACTCCTAAATCAGCCAAATTAACATCAGGGTGTTCTTCACCTTATGATTCAGTGGAGTCAAGCCCATCTGAATTTAAAGAGGAGCAGGTATGTTGGTGGATGGATAGATAGATGGAAATGTTATAGTTTAGTATGATGTTTATTTGTGTTTTATTATTCTACGTCAAGTCAACATGTATTAAACTTAGTCTAATATCTATTATTGTGCCTGTTTATGATTAATTTATCGTCATTTCCCGTAGCATCATCAAAAGCTGAGTTCCTCCCTTAAGGAGAGGCTGAAGAGATCAAGGCGCTCCTTCACCTCGCCCTTCTCCGTGGCCAAACGCCTTTGTGTTGATGAAGAGGAGGAGGAGGATGTCCGACAAGTTTCAGCAGATTCCCGGGAGACGCTTAATAACCCTCCAAGGATCGTTCCCAATGTTGACGCAAACAGGAATGGAGCCAGATCAGATAGTGAACAGTTCTCTGGACCTGTTCCCGAAGCAACAGAGTCTCCTTCAAAAGACCTTGCACAACAACGAGACCAACTGAAGAAGGAGGTCAAAGACAAGATGGAGAGACTGCGCCGACTCAAGATGGTTCAGATGTACAGAAGCAAGGTATCAGCTACCTTTCAAGTTGTCAATGTTACATTAACATGATGGGAGTCATTTTGCTTACCTAGACTGATTATCTCCCTCTCTCTCTTTCTCCCTCCCTAGAATGATTTAAAGCAGCTCTCAACCTTGATTGCCAAGTGGCGGTGTTGTGCTCAGGATGCACTGTATATGCTGCAAACAGAAGTCGCCACAGAGGGACGGAAGGCCAGCCTGGCGGAGGTCATCGACCTCTTTCGTCTGGAAGATGGCATTCTGCACTTTGACCGCGCAGAGGAGGACTTTACTACCTAATAAATATACTTTAAAAGACACACGTTGTTATCATCCGTGTGCAGAACATTCACATTTCAAGTATCCTGATTTAATATATTGTTTTATTTGTTGCTGTTATTTTTTATTGACAGCTGAAGTTGTAAATTACATGTTGAGTGTTAAATAAAATCTGTTATCTGTTGAGAGAGAAGGCTTTGTTCAATAGTGTTTCAGCTCATCGAGTGAGGGGAAGTTCTTCATCCTGAGACGCTCAACTTCCTTCCAGAGTAAATCCAGATCCTCCGCCTGCGCTCGGGCAAAGTCCTCCAAGTTCTTCTTCTCCACGATTTCCTGGTAGCGCTCCTCTGTTTCAGCTGCGTGATTTTCCTCCGAAGCTAAAACACACAGAACAAGCCATATCATAAGTCAGAACAGGCTCTAAAACCTCCACACTGCACTGTCGTTCATTCGAGTTGAAATCAGTTGCGTTACCTATTGCTTCGTAGATGTGTCTCCTCTCTGCCACGGTCACCTGCATGTTAGGTAGCTGCTGCTCTACAAGTGCGTTCTTCGCCACTTTCTTTGCTGTCTTCCTGTTCAGCTGTTCAATCTTTTTAATACGATGCTGCAGACTCTGTTGATGAGTCTGTAAAAAGAGAATTATCAAGTTAATAAACTTAACAGTACTGATTTTAAAAATGGATTGATTCGATCACCTTGGTACTTGTCTTTTTACCTTCTCCTGGAAAGCTATAGTTTTCTCCAGAACGGACACTTGCTTTGCTTTGTGACTGTCTCGATCCGTTTTGTTTAGATACTGGAAAGAAAAAAGGGGGAATCGAATGAAGTGAGAAAAAAGCAAATATAAATAAAATGCACAAGATTTACAATTAATTAATAGTTTATTTTCGTGTCCAGCCGCTTCTTTACGGCCAATCCCCCATGGGATCATTGGGACACAATGTTCAAAACAAACATTAGACATTAAAGATTGCCTAACATCTCGGCTCTTTCTGAGACAATCAACAGTGCTGCACTCTGGAATTATCCACCACCTTGCCAAAGGGGTGAAAGTAATTTCCAATTGCTGAACCACAAGATTTGAAAAATAACTTCACACTCTATCTGCTATTCCCAGGCCCGGATTAACCCCTTAGGGTGCCCCAGGGTGACTTCACATGAAATGCCCCTGTCCTTCAACTTTACACAACATTTTAAAATTTACTATGGCATTAAGGCCACAGATTTACAAGAAAGTGTTGCTAAAGACAAGTACAGACTCACCACACATATACTACTACAGAAACATTTAGAACCAAAAATCTTGACATTGACAGGAGTCTCATACTAGCCTTGAACTGATGCTCAAATCAGAATGCAACACCCATCACCATGCAACACGTCGTGATGAATATAAATATTTCCATTATAAATGACCTTAGGGCATACAAAAACAATAATTAGCATGCAGGTTTAACTCTCCTGCAGATTTATTTAAAAGTGAAGACAACCTAGAGTCACATTACTTTGTAGTGAAGTGATATCTTTATACCATTAAGATTAAATCATAGCCTAATTGTCATTGATCTAAATGGTCTCTGGGAATTAAATGTTAGACATCAGCATAATACAGTTCATCATGTTCATCTCTAAAAAAAGGGATCTTTTATTTTCATTTCATTTTTCATTTAACTTTTATTTATCCTCGAGAGACCAATTGAGGGGTGACCCTCATTTTCAATGACACACTTCATCAACGTTACATTCTTATTAATGAAATTACTCTGTATTGAAATTTAACCTACTTTAACTTTCTTTAGGCCTATCATATTTGTTATGCAAAGGGAGAAATACTAAACCTCCTTTATTTGGATCGAAAAGTATTGTTTTATCACTTAAAAGTAGACTTATCTCGTGAAATAACAAGAAAGATAAAGATGTGTGGGGAATGGGGATATATCTCGTTTCTTGTTTAGAAAATGTCCCTCGCTTTTGAATTGTTAGTCTATTCCTGATACCAACCAACCCTCTAGGCTTTTTTCTTTCTTAAATAGTTTACTTCTTTCTAGAAAAAGTCGCAACAACTTTTTTTGTCAATAGTAAGTTGAGCAACCTGAAGTTTAAAATGTTTATGAAACCGACAGTCAAATGACTTTAGTTGCAATTTGGAGGTTGAATTGATGCTGTATCCTGGCCTTAATTTCAATTTGGCTCAAACTGCTGTTTCCCAAACACAGGAAGAAATGAACAGAGGCATTCTATCCTTCTCTAGTGGTTAGATGAAAGATCCCACAACTGTTTTGGAAAAAAATCTTCATCATAAAATGTTCAGAATAACTCAGGATGCATTTGTGTGGGTGTTCAAAGTTTCTCTCTCTCTCTCTCTCTGAGTTTCGGGGGCTTAAACAATGACGGGAAGCTGCGTGCCACGTCCAGGCAGAGCTACCTGAGGAAACTGGCATTCAGGCATGGAAACATGTTTTTGTGTGTACCATACTCATCGACTTGAAATAAGGATGGCGGATGACTCATTGGATCTTCATGTATTTTTTTTTCTTCAATTTTTAATGGCCTGTATTTAATTAAACTGCCTGTTGATGTCTAAGATTGACATTCGCTGGCAAATGTAGCTATTCTATTTCCTAGAATTTTGATAAACATGGCTGCAATGTAAAACATGTAGAATTCTCTACCTATTTGCGAACAGCGTTAAAAGTTGCAAGAAAAAAACAGGGTGGGGAACTGGGTGTGTGTCTGTAATGATAACAAAAGATCATCCATCTGTACTCGTGATGGTAACAATTTTCTGCTCGCAAAAACATCCAACACTGCCAAAACCAAATACCTGCCTTGACATCAGCGACTGAGGTTTGGCCAGGAATGCTAACGGGGTTATAGTTTCAGCCCAAATGCAGAGACTTAACTGCCATATATTCAAAGCCTTGTCGAAACTTTTGACATATGATTACCATGTCAGAATTCTACACCTGGTAAAATCTATTCAGTAGTTTTATTACTCAAGTGTTATTTACTTTAATGAAGAATTATAGGTCCATGTGAAAAGAAAGAGTAAAACGATGTTATTGTATCCTAGTCACATTTTTAATGATCGTGAAGATTTTAAGTTGACTTTGAGCTATCTCTCCATTATTTTGTGACTAAGTAGATTCATTCTTGGGAACTTTTTTTTTATTATCAACTATTAAAGAGAATAATTATTATGTGAGCTACTTCATGTATTGTACAGGTTTAGAGCATGTGTAGATTGTTGTGTGATGTATTTTGGTTTTGGTTTTTAGTTTTGTTATGTTTTATGAATGATATGTGTTATGTTTATGTTGTGAAATAATGAAGACCCCAGTAAGAGTAGCAACTGTTTAAGACAGACAGAAGCTTATGGGGATCTTAATAAACTAAACTAAACTAAACTCACATCCTGTTGCTCCTCAGAGAGTCGTAACATCTGAATGTCCCTCGCTTTGGTATTGAGGTCCTCGATCTGCATCCCCATCTTCTTGTGCTCCCACTGCAGCTGGATGATGCCTTTACGGAAGTCTTTGCACTCCACCATGGTGGCTATCTTCTGCTCTCCAAGCGTCTGCTCACATAGATAACATTCATTTGGTGATGAGGTCATCCTCATAACAGATGCATTAAATTCACAACTTTAGCCTTTTGTCCCCCTTTATCAATCTCTTTATCTAAAAATGTGTTTGTTAAGTATAAGTGTAATTATGTGATTTTTTGTATATGTTTATATACAGTGCATCCTTGTTGGGTAGTATAGGCAGTAATAGGCTGACCTTGATGGTTCTGTTGAGCTCCTCCACCACGTTCCGATGGTGAAGTACACAGTCAGTGAAGTCAGGAGTCATTTCTGTGGTAGTCAACTCCACCTTGCCCTGCTTGAGTAGGACCTGAACCATGATATTCGTCAGGAAACGGTTCTTCTCCTTATGCAGACTAGGAGAGAGCAGGATCACAATCAACACTTTTTTATTTTTCTAACGAGAAATATAATCATTTATTTACAGTGTTTGTACTGTATCACCTTGAACTCTTGTAAAAGAGAATGAGACACATTTTTCAATGCAAGACTTGTGTATTGAGAGCCATTCTTTCATCATCTCATTGACTATACTTAAAGAATGAGTGACAACATTGTAATTGTACCGTTCCAGTTCATTGGAGAGGTTTTTAATTTCCTGTTCAGCAGCCTTGTCCTCATCTTTCCTCTTATGCAGGAACGCCTGCATCTCAGCCAGAGTCAAAGCTTTTACCTTAACCTGCAAAATGACATGTCAAACTATGAGTGGACAACTACACACAATCCTTTTGATAAACTTTACTTAATCGGTCATTAGCTGAACTGACCGTGGCAGTAGTGGTGTTATGTTAAAATAAAAAATAAAAAGCTAAATCTATAAAATGGAAAGGCCTTGTTTATTAATGCAAATAAAGAGAATATAGTTTGGAAATTGAGTAAACATTGTTATGCTAATTGCATATTTGAGTCAAGTGCATGTAACTTGTACTGTTATTAAGCATTTTTTACTTTTTATTGTCAGCTTTACAAGTTACATAGACTATAAATATGTTTTGCATATTTACCGATGCTTTTGTTATTTGCACTATCCTCTTTTGCTGCTGTAATACTGAAAATGTCCCCGCTGTGGGACCTACAAATGATTATCTTATCTCATTTCAGTGGACTAGCAATGTTTGTCTGTTTTTTTTACACTAAACTAATCATTGTTCTCATTGTACCTTTTGCTCACTCTCTATTTTTGATCTGCGGACAAGACAGAACCTCTCCCAGATACACGGGCTCAATCCTTCAGGTATATTCTCCGGAGCATCCAGCTCCTCCATGGCCATCAGCATTTTGCCGAGCGCGTCGGGAGCCAGAGAACTGCACAGACGCTGCTCTTTCAACGGGTGTGAGTTGCTGTCGGTATGGGTCCTCAACTTTTGAACCCTAAAGCATTAAGGAATGTGTTGAAGCTATGGGTGAGCACAACTACATTATGCTCAATGTTTGTAGTAAAAACTTTACTTTTTACAAACCTGGGTCGACGTTTGAATAACTTATACAGGTGATCGACCATATGGGTTGGTACATCAAAAAACTCCTTCCGGAATTCTTTGTCAAGTGCCTTGGGATGGAAGAATATATTATCTATGTATGTGCGTCAACTCTTACAGTCAAGATGGTTTCAGTATTATATCAGCTGACTTACTTTGTCCTCAGCTACATTGCTGTCATAGTTCTCATGAAACAATTCTACATCTTCTTCGTGTCTCTTCACCTCCTCCCCAATTTCTTCCTGTCAGAGAAACACGTTTGTGAGACGAGAGCAGCGTTTAAGGGGAAACAGCGACAGACAGTTTTGAAGCCGCTACAAATGAGCGTGCCACACAGGTCAGCTCTTGAGGGGAAAAAAAGGCCTGAGCAATGAGGAGAACACCACAGCCGCTATCTCAGCTGTTTCATATAAAAGAGAATCTGAACTTGCCAGTCATACATTTCTTCCGTTTTACCACGGATGGGCAGTTTTACTTTCTTACCTTGTATAACACAGTTTTTTCAAGTTTGAGCCTGAGCTCCAGCTCTCGATTTCTCATCTCCTCTTCTTTTAGGATTGTGAAGACGAGACAAGTAATCTTGAGCTCTTCCTGTTAAACACATACAAACAAGATTTTTCTTTTAATGGTGTCAAATACAGAAGAAATTATATCTCATAATTAGCCGAGGATGAAACCACAATCGGTATAAGGGGCCCTTTATCTGTGTGTGTAAGTGTATATGTCTGTATGTGTGTTGGCTCACCTGATATATGGACATTTCACACTTCACTTTCTTCTCAAACAGCTTTGTCAAAGTTTCATCAAACCTTTCGATCGTATCCTTGGTGGCGACTTGAAGTTTTTTCATTTCAGTTTCCAGCGCCTGCAGTTACACAGGTCACAGATGATTTATATTGATTGCCGATCAGACAGTAATGAGATTTTTGATCATAGCAAACAGAAGTGTAAATGTATGGACTGTAATACCTTTTTGTACTTCTCCTTCTCCTCGCTCAGGTCTTTGGATTTCTTTTCATAGTCTTTATAGGCTTTTTTCTCCTCCTCACTCCATTGGATGTCAGGTTTGCTCAAAACAAACTCAGGCGGAGGAATTTCCTGCAGAGTCAATTCAATAGAAACTATGTGCCCGTTGTGCTGATTTGTTTAATTCAACTGAAACTGCTTGGAAAGGAATTCACGTTTTAAAAACATTAACACTTTCCTGTGTGAGCACGAGTTCCTTTTTTCTACAGTGAGAGGGAGTGTTTGTGTACATAAGAAATGACTGCAGGAGCTTGGGGAAGGCTTTTCTTTTTATTCTGCTCTTTTTTTTCTGTCTTTCTCTTTCAGAAATTCAAAAAATGTGTTGTGTAAACCCGATCATTCCGATTTAGTAATTTTATAAATGTAGTAATGAAAAGTAATCAAAAACTGCGTATACTGTACATTAATGTATCCATTATCATTTAATATCACAATTTATTTTCCTCAAAAGATTAATTGTTTATTCTAAACATGTCCATTATGTTTTCCCACAGCCTAAAGGTCTGAAATGTATTGTTTTATTCCACTTATATTATATGCGATGACGAAAGTCGTCAAATCTTAACATCTGAGGATCTGAAATCAGAAAATGTTTGGCACAATTAATTAATTAAGTTGTTGCAGATTTTCTTTTAAATGAAAAATCATTGAAGTTCTAAATTACTCATATCTATTTTACACTTCTATTGGTTTATATTTTGATGAACATATTAAGCCCTTTGATTGAATAGAAAATGGATTTGACCACTTTACTTATAGCTGTTTATATCAGTCTGGTTTAAACAGGTGTGTAAATTGTCTATAAATGAATTGATCAAACAATTGAGGGGATAATATTTCACAGGGAAAGTTAGGTCTATTATTTTGAATGTAATAACAATAATAAGGATCAACCTTTTACAGTATTAATGCTTTGATAACAAGGTGAATACTTTGACCCACCATTTTCAAAATGTCCTCTTTTTTCAATTCGAGCACTCCATCCATCATGTCACAAAGTGCCCTCTCTCTGATGTTATCACTCTGCAATCAAGAAGACAAACACTTCATTAATACAATATATATACATTTTCATGTTTTATTTATGATTTGTATATAGTGTATATCCTATAGACATCAGTTATTTTTGGTAAAGGGCTGTTAGATGTAGTGTTACAATTTTCAGTAATAGTCAAAGATGCAGTTTTCTTACATGGAAGTATTTGAAGAATTTAAACATATCAATTAAAAAAAAGTTGAAAAACAGAAACACATTTCTTATGGCAGTGCACCTGGGCTGCCAAACGTCTTTGCTCTTCCAGCTTCTTCTTCTCCTCCTCCTTTTTCTGTTCTGGGGTGAGGTACTTTTCTGCTTTTATCTAAAATGGGAAAAACATCTTTCTGGTAAACAGTGAAACAAACTCTCTTATATAATGGTAATCACATACAATTTCACATTTTGGTAAACAAACCAACCACAAAATAGTTCAACTTGTTTGCTGAACTTCATGGGAACTTTGTGAACTATTTAGATGTTTAACGAGGAGAACAGTAACCTCAGAATCTTCCACAGAGAGATTCCTTTCTGGACACTCGCTGTTGGTCAGGCTGGGCTCCCACAGCTTCTCGGTCATCTCCAGCTCCAGCATGATCTCTGCGATGTGTCGGTTCCTCTCCAACACGCGGTTCAGCTCCTGCACCTTCTGCCTGTGCACGCCCTCAAAGTCAGAGTTGAACGCCGTCTTGATGCGATAAATCACATCCTGAAATTTGGCAAAGACAATATTTGATTTATCATCATGATGACAACAACCATCTATGACTCATTTATTTTAAATGACTAAAAATCATTCTATGTAATTTGGGGAGTTTGTTGCAAAATAGTAAGCATCTTAAAAATGGTTGGATTAATCATCCAAATGAAAGAAATTGTCATTTAAGTTTGATAAATTTAACAGAAATTCAGTTTAGATGAGGAAGGCTATGCTGTGGTTCTAATTACACATTAAGCATTTTGAACCAATCACGGCAGTTCTCGGCCCGACTGTTTTAGACAAACAGTGGCTGTTGCCATGGAGACGGCTACGCCCAGACAGTCCTGTCAAACAGTCTTTTTTAACTTTTATAATATTGATGAGCATTTCTTTTCTATTAGATTTTTTTTAAAAGCTTATTGAGACACCTAACTTTGATATCATATATTGATTTTTACTATTTTAGACCAAGATTCCAGAGGCATTAAGGTATCACTATCACTATCTCACAGTTTTCTGAACAGGTTCCCACCTTCAGCAGAATGATCTGGTTGATCTTTTGCTCTGTAGTTTGCAGGCTGAACTGATCGTAGACGTAAGGGTTTGAACATCCTAACAGAGCGGAGAAGCTTCCGGTCACAGCAGCACTCTCTGCCAGTTGGCCTTCCTTCCCCGGGTCTTCCTCCTTCGCGACGGGTGTGTTGGGGATTTTCTTTAGGCTGCTCTGCTGCAAGTGAAAGGTGAACGAAAATGGCCATGAGATTATAAACTTCCTCCAAGCAATATTGCAGTGAAGATAACTATCCTGACATCTCTCTTTTGGCCACGCAGCAATACAACTAGCACAGTTTTAACGTTGGTGGATTGGCACATATTCCAAAATTTAAAAAAGTTACAACAGTTGAAAGCTCACATGTATGACTTTGATTCAAAGCACCAAATTATTTCCCAGCTGTAAACTTGTTTTAACTTGAATGGTTTTTGCCCTAAAATGGATTTCCAGAGGGTGAAAACACACTTACTGAAGAGTTCGCATTGTCGCAGCATTTATAGAATAGAGAACAGTAAACGTATCATCAAATCCGTTTTTAACTCATCACACGTGCTTTTCTTTGCAGTGTTTGCAATCTATAACCACAAACTGTTCAGGCCTGTGGACCAGTTTTGCTTACTGTGCAAGCTGCCATCTCAAGCTTCCTCATATTCTGCACCCTACGAAGCTCCTCCACCTCTTTGTCTGTCCGCTCTTTCAGAGGGTAGTTCTTCACCTCTTGTTCGGAGTGAAAGGCCTGCGGTCGACAGCCAGAAGTGATTTACATGTAAAACTCGTAACATATGAACATTTAGTAATTAAGAAATGAGTCACTTCTCAGTGCTTGTTCCTAAGCCATCATACCTTAATGCTCTTGCCTTTGACCTTCATAGCATCCCAGCACTCTCTCTTCAGGACATCACGGATGTAACATTTGGCTAAAATCTCCCATTCGATTTCGTTTTTCACCTACAAAGTGAATCCATTAGGAATCACAGCCGTCGTGACCTTATATAATAATTAAAAGATTCATTGCATTCTTGTGTGTGCATGTGCATTACCCGAGTAACTTCCTGCTCCACCATGGTCTCCAGTCTCTTCTGTTCATCAACATCCAGGTTGAACTCCTGCTGTTCCAGACGCTCGATATCTGGGAGGATCTCATTCTCACGCATCATCTCTTGGATCTGACAACACAGGAGACACAGAGTAGTCGTCATATTGTTTGTTATACAACATTTTAACATTTTAACACCTCTTTCTGACTCGTTTTTATGCTGAAGTAATATGTATTTTTCATAATGTGCCTTACCTTTAAGCAAAGTGTGTATTTTATGTTCTAGAAGCCAATAAACGGTGAATTAAAAGGGTATTTGAAATAGGTAAAGTGCATCTCATAGCTCTTGCAAGTAGGTGGCCTTACAGCTTGTTATACATGCATTTTTGAATACAGAAGTGTTTGTGTTTTTATGTATTTATTACCAGAATTCCACATGAGCTTTTAAAGTAGCTACGAGGAACTTTTACATATTTCTGAAACAGTCTAATTTTTATTTTGATGATCATTAATTACATGTTAACAGCAAATGAGACCATCAGTGCAAATAACGCTATTTTTATAAGTTCAGCCTTTAAGGTGCTTTAGCCTATTGATGAACTTCATTTTTGTTTTCCCCTAAATTATTGTGAGTATCTGTTAGTGAACGGCTGCACATAATTACAGGGTTAGGTCTTGTTGAATTGAAAAGCACTTACCAGGCGTGTTTGATGATTATATTTATGCTCACATGCAAGGACTGAAATAAAAACAAATATGAAAAATAACTCACAGTGTCACGTAACTCTTTGACCATTTTCCTCAGGTCTTTCTTCTTCCCAGAATATTGCTCATCATCTTCTTTTAAAACCTGTTCAAAATATACAGAAGACAAACAAGCGAGATATTTAAACTCTTACCAAAGTGTCAGTTAGTATTGAAGTTAGTACACTGATGTCTACTACTAAACAAGATTCACAACACATTCCTACATTTAGCAAACCGAAATAACAAACATTCAGCTTCTTAATTAAATTGTACAAAATGGGGGAAAACATTATGTGCTATCCAGCAATTCATCACCCAACATGATGCAGCTTGATTCAAACAGAAGTCATGTGAGTCATATTTACAAAAAATGTTGTAGCATTAAAAGCATGCTTGAAAGTGCCTCTGTCCAATTCCCAATTGTGATTGATAAACGCACAATTCAAAAACTGCCACACCTTCAGTATCAATGTTTTGCTATCGAGAAGATTTGCCTGTGTGTACTAAACATTGTTCTTTACAAATGCTTATCTGCTCAATATGACTTTGACTCTGCCAAGTGGTGGATTTTTTGTTTTATTAAGCTTCAAGTGACGATAAATCATGCTGTTGCACAGAGAAACTGTCTGCCAAAAGTAAAACGCAGCTGCTTTTGAACAAGATGACACACACACACACACACACACACACATGCAAAGGCCACTTTAGTAATGCTACACCTGCAGCAATATCTAAACATAGTTAACATTATACACATCTTGCAGCCACTGCAAATACTACACCATGTTAGTCACTGACCGCTTCTCGCCTGCTTTCCAGCCAGGTGGGGTGTGAAGGTGGAGCAGACAGCAGGCTGTTATAACTCTCATCCTGCTCTGTCACGTCCACAGTCTCTGCTCGAACACTGGCCTACAGGGTGTAAACAACACATAACAAAGATCACAACGATATAGATAAATAAATACATTTACTTGGACATACTGCTCCAATGTTAACCAGTAAAGCAATGAGCAAGGCCTTTGCAAAGGCTACTGTATTAATAACATAATTTAGAAAGTCTTACGTTAAGTAATATTCACAAAATGCTGATTTGTATGTTATCGCTAAAACAGCTCAAAAATTATTTTAAATAAATAATTATATTCTTCAAATTTACTGGGAAGCCTCACACTTATATCACCTATAAACCAACATGACCTGCTGTCCAGAAAAGCTGTGTGTACCTTATAAACTGAATGTGCTTTCTGCAATTGCAGTGTACTGTGTGAAGTATCAAAAGCAACACAAACCAGCACAGTCAGTACAATGTGATGTGGTCCTAGTTTACTCACTGCTAAAACAGAAGAGAATATCATTTACCTCAGTTTCCTCTGTTTTTTCAGTGGGAGACCCTTGGCTTCGCTGAGGCATGTTCATGAGGATGGGATTCTCAGATCTGAATATTTTCTTCAAGAAATGATCCATAGACTTGCTATACACAGTAGCTTCATGCTTATCAGCATCCACACTTGTATTTCTGCATTAATCCATGGAAAAAACATAGGATGAAAACAATAAGACAAAGGGTTTTTATGGAGGTTTAAAGATGGCATGTTGATTCATGAACCAAATCAAAATAGAGATAACCATTTTTGCATTATCTTTAAAAAAACAACCCTTCCTGTAAATGCTGTAAATGGTGAATTCTACAGTTGTTTGTTATCTCTTCTGCCTTTGATTATTATAGATTGTATGTATAAAACAGACCTATTACTATTCAAATCTGTGGCAGAAGTGGTGAATAAACTAAATAGAGGACACTTGTGTGACACTAAGCGTAAGAAGACAATAACCTTAACAGAAGGTTTGCTTTATTCAAAGTTTTTATAATCGGCATCAAAGCCCTTGAACGACCAAACAAACAATAATTACTTAGTCTCTATAATTCTCTATAATTTTAGACTTCCCTACTCCGCCCTGTGGCACTCAGCACCTAGCCCATTTGTTCCCACTCTTGGTCTTTTTCATGGGATTTTTTGACAATTAAGAGAAAATATCACCAAACCCCTCAGATAAATTCTCCTATTATCAAAAGAACATTTAAACGACAGTGTTTTAAAAAGAAGTTAGGGGCTGAGGAAAAGAGA